>NW_027489313.1:0-55835 GCF_050948215.1 Halictus rubicundus | reverse complement strand
GGATAGGATAGAGGATAGGATAGGATAGAGGATAGGATAGGATAGAGGATAGGATAGGATAGAGGATAGGATAGGATAGAGGATAGGATAGGATAGAGGATAGGATAGGATAGAGGATAGGATAGGATAGAGGATAGGATAGGATAGAGGATAGGATAGAGGATAGGATAGGATAGAGGATAGGATAGGATAGAGGACAGGATATGATAGAGGATAGGAAAGAGGATAGAATAAAATACAGTATAGGATAGGATTGAGTATAGGATGGGATAGAGGATAGGATAGGATAGAGCATAGGATAGGATAAAGGATAGGATTGGATAGACGATTGGATAGGATAGTGGATAGGATAGGATAGAGGATAGGATAGGATAGAGGATAGGATAGGATAGAGGATAGGATAAGATAGAGGATAGGATAGGATAGAGGATACGATAGGATAGAGGTTAGGATTCTATAGAGGATAGGATAGGATAGAGGATACGATAGGATAGAGGTTAGGATAGTATAGAGGATAGGATAGGATAGAGGATAGGATAGGATAGGATAGGATAGGATAGGATAGAGGATAGGATATGATAGAGGATAGGATAGGATAGAGGATAGGATAGAATAGAGGATAGGATAGGATAGAGGATAGGATAGGATAGAGGATAGGATAGGATAGAGGATAGGATAGGATAGAGGATAGGATAGGATAGAGGATAGGATAGGATAGGATAGAGGATAGGATAGGATAGAGGATAGGATAGGATAGAGGATAGGATAGGATAGAGGATAGGATAGGATAGAGGATAGGATAGGATAGAGGATAGGATACGATAGAGGATAGGATAGGATAGAGGATAGGATAGGATAGAGGATAGGATAGGATAGAGGATAGGATAGGATAGAGGATAGGATAGGATAGGATAGGATAGAGGATAGGATAGGATAGGATAGGATAGAGGATAGGATAGGATAGAGGATAGGATAGGATAGAGGATAGGATAGGATAGAGGATAGGATAGGATAGAGGATAGGATAGGATAGAGGATAGGATAGGATAAAGGATAGGATATAATAGAGGATAGGATAGGATAGAGGATAGTATAGGGTAGAGAATAGGATAGGATAGAGGATAGGATAGGATAAAGGATAGGATTGGATAGACGATAGGATAGGATAGTGCATAGGATAGGATGGATGATAGTATAGAGGATAGTATAGAGTAATGGGTGGGATAGAGAATATTATAGGATAGAGGATAGGATAGGGGATAGGATAGAGGATAGGATATGATAGAGGATAGGATAGGATAGAGGATAGGATAGGATAGAGGATAGGATAGGATAGAGGATAGGATAGGATAGAGGATAGGATAGAGGATAGGATAGAGGATAGGATAGAGGATAGGATAGAGGATAGGATAGGATAGAGGATAGGATAGGATAGAGGATAGGATAGGATACAGGATAGGATAGGATAGAGGATAGGATAGGATAGAGGATAGGAAAGAGGATAGGATATAATACAGTATAGGATAGGATGGTGTATAGGATGGGATAGAGGATAGGATGGGGTATTGGATAGGATAGAGGATAGAGGATAGGATAGGATAGAGGATAGGATCGGATAGAGGATAGGATAGGATAGGATAGGATAGGATAGAGGATAGAGGATAGGATAGGAAAGAGGATAGGATAGGATAGAGGGTAGGGTAGAATTTGGATAAGATACAGGATAGGTTAGGATAGAGGATAGTATAGGATAGAGAATAGGATAGGATAGAGGATAGGATAGGATAAAGGATAGGATTGGATAGACGATAGGATACTATAGTGGATAGGATAGGATAGAGGATAGAGGATAGGATAGGATAGAGAATAGGATAGGATAGAGGATAGGATAGGATAGAGGATAGGATAGGATAGAGGATATGATAGGATAGAGGATAGGATAGGATAGAGGATAGGATAGGATAGAGGATAGGATAGGATAGAGGATAGGATAGGATAGAGGATAGGATAGGATAGAGGATAGGATAGGATAGAGGATAGGATAGGATAGATGGTAGGGTAGAATTTGGATAAGATACAGGATAGGATAGGATAGAGGATAGTATAGGATAGAGAATAGGATAGGATAGTATAGGATAGAGAATAGGATAGGATAGAGGATAGGATAGGATAGAGGACAGGATAGGATAGAGGATAGGATAGGATAGAGGATAGGATAGAGGATAGGATAGAGGATAGGATAGAGGATAGGATAGAGGATAGGATAGGATAGAGGATAGGATAGGATAGAGGATAGGATAGGATACAGGATAGGATAGGATAGAGGATAGGATAGGATAGAGGATAGGATAGGATAGATTATAGGATAGGATAGAGGATACGATATGATAGAGGATAGGAAAGAGGATAGGATATAATACAGTATAGGATAGGATGGTGTATAGGATGGGACAGAGGATAGGATGGGGTATTGGATAGGATAGAGGATAGAGGATAGGATAGGATAGAGGATAGGATCGGATAGAGGATAGGATAGGATAGGATAGGATAGAGGATAGAGGATAGGATAGGATAGAGGATAGGATAGGATAGAGGGTAGGGTAGAATTTGGATAAGATACAGGATAGGTTAGGATAGAGGATAGTATAGGATAGAGAATAGGATAGGATAGAGGATAGGATAGGATAAAGGATAGGATTGGATAGACGATAGGATACTATAGTGGATAGGATAGGATAGAGGATAGAGGATAGGATAGGATAGAGGATAGGATAGGATAGAGGATAGGATAGGATACAGGATAGGATAGGATAGAGGATAGGATCGGATAGAGGATAGGATAGAGGATAGGATAGGATAGATTATGGGATAGGATAGAGGATACGATATGATCGAGGATAGGAAAGAGGATAGGATAGAATACAGTATAGGATAGGATTGAGTATAGGATGGGATAGAAGATAGGATAGGGTATTGGATAGGATAGAGGATAGAGGATAGGATAGGATAGAGGATAGGATAGGATAGAGGATAGGATCGGACAGAGGATAGGATAGGATAGGATAGAGGATAGGATAGGATAGAGGATAGGATATGATAGAGGATACGATAGGATAGAGGATAGGATAGAATAGAGGATAGGATAGGATAGAGGATAGTATAGGGTAGAGAATAGGATAGGATAGAGGATAGGATAGGATAAAGGATAGGATAGGATAGAGGATAGGATAGGATAGAGGATAGGATAGGATAGAGGATAGGATAGGATAGGATAGAGGATAGGATAGGATAGAGGATAGGATAGGATAGAGGATAGGATAGGATAGAGGATAGGATAGGATAGAGGATAGGATAGGATAGGATAGGATAGAGGATAGGATAGGATAGAGGATAGGATAGGATAGAGGATAGGATAGGATAGAGGATAGGATAGGATAGAGGATAGGATAGGATAGAGGATAGGATAGGATAAAGGATAGGATATAATAGAGGATAGGATAGGATAGAGGATAGTATAGGGTAGAGAATAGGATAGGATAGAGGATAGGATAGGATAAAGGATAGGATTGGATAGACGATAGGATAGGATAGTGCATAGGATAGGATGGATGATAGTATAGAGGATAGTATAGAGTAATGGATGGGATAGAGAATATTATAGGATAGAGGATAGGATAGGGGATAGGATAGAGGATAGGATATGATAGAGGATAGGATAGGATAGAGGATAGGATAGGATAGAGGATAGGATAGGATAGAGGATAGGATAGGATAGAGGATAGGATAGAGGATAGGATAGAGGATAGGATAGAGGATAGGATAGAGGATAGGATAGGATAGAGGATAGGATAGGATAGAGGATAGGATAGGATAAAGGATAGGATTGGATAGACGATAGGATACTATAGTGGATAGGATAGGATAGAGGATAGAGGATAGGATAGGATAGAGGATAGGATAGGATAGAGGATAGGATAGGATAGAGGATAGGATAGGATAGAGGATAGGATAGGATAGAGGATAGGATAGGATAGAGGATAGGATAGGATAGAGGATAGGATAGGATAGAGGATAGGATAGGATAGAGGATAGGATAGGATAGAGGATAGGATAGGATAGAGGATAGGATAGGATAGAGGATAGGATAGGATAGAGGATAGGATAGGATAGAGGATAGGATAGGATAGAGGATAGGATAGGATAGAGGATAGGATAGGATAGAGGATAGGATAGGATAGAGGATAGGATAGGATAGAGGATAGGATAGGATAGAGGATAGGATAGGATAGAGGATAGGATAGGATAGAGGATAGGATAGGATAGAGGATAGGATAGGATAGAGGATAGGATAGGATAGAGGATAGGATAGGATAGAGGATAGGATAGGATAGAGGATAGGATAGGATAGAGGATAGGATAGGATAGAGGATAGGATAGGATAGAGGATAGGATAGGATAGAGGATAGGATAGGATAGAGGATAGGATAGGATAGAGGATAGGATAGGATAGGATAGGATAGGATAGGATAGAGGATAGGATAGGATAGAGGATAGGATAGGATAGAGGATAGGATAGGATAGAGGATAGGATATGATAGAGGATAGGAAAGAGGATAGAATAAAATACAGTATAGGATAGGATTGAGTATAGAATGGGATAGAGGATAGGATAGGATAGAGCATAGGATAGGATAAAGGATAGGATTGGATAGACGATTGGATAGGATAGTGGATAGGATAGGATAGAGGATAGGATAGGATAGAGGATAGGATAGGATAGAGGATAGGATAAGATAGAGGATAGGATAGGATAGAGGATACGATAGGATAGAGGTTAGGATTCTATAGAGGATAGGATAGGATAGAGGATACGATAGGATAGAGGTTAGGATAGTATAGAGGATAGGATAGGATAGAGGATAGGATAGGATAGGATAGGATAGGATAGAGGATAGGATAGGATAGAGGATAGGATAGGATAGAGGATAGGATAGGATAGAGGATAGGATAGGATAGGATAGGATAGAGGATAGGATAGGATAGAGGATAGGATAGGATAGAGGATAGGATATGATAGAGGATAGGATATGATAGAGGATAGGAAAGAGGATAGAATAAAATACAGTATAGGATAGGATTGAGTAGAGGATGGGATAGAGGATAGGATAGGATAGAGCATAGGATAGGATAAAGGATAGGATTGGATAGACGATTGGATAGGATAGTGGATAGGATAGGATAGAGGATAGGATAGGATAGAGGATAGGATAGGATAGAGGATAGGATAAGATAGAGGATAGGATAGGATAGAGGATACGATAGGATAGAGGTTAGGATTCTATAGAGGATAGGATAGGATAGAGGATACGATAGGATAGAGGTTAGGATAGTATAGAGGATAGGATAGGATAGAGGATAGGATAGGATAGGATAGGATAGGATAGAGGATAGGATAGGATAGAGGATAGGATAGGATAGAGGATAGGATAGGATAGAGGATAGGATAGGATAGAGGATAGGACAGGATAGAGGATAGGATAGGATAGAGGATAGGATAGGATAGAGGATAGGATAGGATAGAGGATAGGATAGGATAGAGGATAGGATAGGATACAGGATAGGATAGGATAGAGGATAGGATAGGATAGAGGATAGGATAGGATAGAGGATAGGATAGGATACAGGATAGGATAGGATAGAGGATAGGATAGGATAGAGGATAGTATAGGATAGGATAGGATAGAGGATAGGATAGGATAGAGGATAGGATAGGATAGAGGATAGGATAGGATAGAGGATAGGATAGGATAGACGATAGGATAGGATAGAGGATAGGATAGGATAGAGGATAGGATAGGATAGAGGGTAGGGTAGAATTTGGATAAGATACAGGATAGGATAGGATAGAGGATAGTATAGGATAGAGAATAGGATAGGATAGTATAGGATAGAGAATAGGATAGGATAGAGGATAGGATAGGATAGAGGATAGGATAGGATAGAGGATAGGATAGGATAGAGGATAGGATAGAGGATAGGATAGGATAGAGGATAGGATAGGATAGAGGATAGGATAGGATACAGGATAGGATAGGATAGAGGATAGGATAGGATAGAGGATAGGATAGGATAGATTATAGGATAGGATAGAGGATACGATATGATAGAGGATAGGAAAGAGGATAGGATATAATACAGTATAGGATAGGATGGTGTATAGGATGGGATAGAGGATAGGATGGGGTATTGGATAGGATAGAGGATAGAGGATAGGATAGGATAGAGGATAGGATCGGATAGAGGATAGGATAGGATAGGATAGGATAGAGGATAGAGGATAGGATAGGATAGAGGATAAGATAGGATAGAGGATAGGATAGGATAGAGGATAGGATAGGATAGAGGGTAGGGTAGAATTTGGATAAGATACAGGATAGGTTAGGATAGAGGATAGTATAGGATAGAGAATAGGATAGGATAGAGGATAGGATAGGATAAAGGATAGGATTGGATAGACGATAGGATACTATAGTGGATAGGATAGGATAGAGGATAGAGGATAGGATAGGATAGAGGATAGGATAGGATAGAGGATAGGATAGGATAGAGGATAGGATAGGATAGAGGATAGGATAGGATAGAGGATAGGATAGGATAGAGTATAGGATAGGATAGAGGATAGGATAGGATAGAGGATAGGATAGGATAGGATAGAGGATAGGATAGGATAGAGGATAGGATAGGATACAGGATAGGATAGGATAAAGGATAGGATTGGATAGACGATAGGATAGGATAGTGCATAGGATAGGATGGATGATAGTATAGAGGATAGTATAGAGTAATGGATGGGATAGAGAATATTATAGGATAGAGGATAGGATAGAGGATAGGATAGAGGATAGGATAGGATAGAGGATAGGATAGGATAGAGGATAGGATAGGATAGAGGATAGGATAGGATAGAGGATAGGATAGGATAGAGGATAGAGGATAGGATAGGATAGAGGATAGGATAGGATAGAGGATAGGATAGGATAGAGGATAAGATAGGATAGAGGATAGGATAGGATAGAGGATAGGATAGGATAGAGGATAGGATAGGATAGAGGATAGGATAGGATAGAGGATAGGATAGGATAGAGGATAGGATAGAGGATAGGATAGGATAGGATAGGATAGAGGATAGGATAGGATAGAGGATAGGATAGGATAGAGGATAGGATAGGATAGAGGATAGGATAGGATAGAGGATAGGATAGGGTAGAGGATAGGATAGGATAGAGGATATGATATGATAGAGGATAGGAAAGAGGATAGAATAAAATACAGTATAGGATAGGATTGAGAATAGGATGGGATAGAGGATAGGATAAGATAGAGGATAGGATAGGATAGAGGATAGGATAGGATAGAGGATAGGATAGGATAGAGGATAGGATAGGATAGAGGATAGGATAGGATAGAGGATAGGATAGGATAGAGGATAGGATAGGATAGAGGATAGGATAGGATAGAGGATAGGATAGGATAGAGGATAGGATAGGATAGAGGATAGGATAGGATAGAGGATAGGATAGGATAGAGGATAGGATAGGATAGGATAGGATAGAGGATAGGATAGGATAGAGGATAGGATAGGATAGAGGATAGGATAGGATACAGGATAGGATAGGATAGAGGATAGGATGGGATAGAGGATAGGATAGGATACAGGATAGGATAGGATAGAGGATAGGATAGGATAGAGGATAGTATAGGATAGGATAGGATAGAGGATAGGATAGGATAGAGGATAGGATAGGATAGAGGATAGGATAGGATAGACGATAGGATAGGATAGAGGATAGGATAGGATAGAGGATAGTATAGGATAGAGAATAGGATAGGATAGTATAGGATATAGAATAGGATAGGATAGAGGAAAGGATAGGATAAAGGATAGCATTGGATAGACGATAGGATAGGATAGTGGATAGGATAGGATGGATGATAGTATAGAGTATAGTATAGAGTAATGGATGGGATAGTGAATATTATAGGATAGAGGATAGGATAGGATAGAGGATAGGATAGAGGATAGGATAGAGGATAGGATAGAGGATAGGATAGAGGATAGGATAGAGGATAGGATAGGATAGAGGATAGGATAGAGGATAGGATAGAGGATAGGATAGAGGATAGGATAGGATAGAGGATAGGATAGGATAGAGGATAGGATAGGGTAGAGGATAGGATAGGATAGAGGATATGATATGATAGAGGATAGGAAAGAGGATAGAATAAAATACAGTATAGGATAGGATTGAGTATAGGATGGGATAGAGGATAGGATAGGATAGAGCATAGGATAGGATAAACGATAGGATTGGATAGACGATTGGATAGGATAGTGGATAGGATAGGATAGAGGATAGGATAGGATAGAGGATAGGATAGGATAATGGATAGGATAGGATAGAGGATAGGATAGGATAGAGGATAGGATAGGATACAGGATAGGATAGGATAGAGGATAGGATAGGATAGAGGATAGTATAGGATAGGATAGGATAGAGGATAGGATAGGATAGAGGATAGGATAGGATAGAGGATAGGATAGGATAGACGATAGGATAGGATAGAGGATAGGATAGGATAGGATAGAGGATAGGATAGGATAGAGGGTAGGGTAGAATTTGGATAAGATACAGGATAGGATAGGATAGAGGATAGTATAGGATAGAGAATAGGATAGGATAGTATAGGATAGAGAATAGGATAGGATAGAGGAAAGGATAGGATAAAGGATAGCATTGGATAGACGATAGGATAGGATAGTGGATAGGATAGGATGGATGATAGTATAGAGTATAGTATAGAGTAATGGATGGGATAGTGAATATTATAGGATAGAGGATAGGATAGGATAGAGGATAGGATAGAGGATAGGATAGAGGATAGGATAGGATAGAGGATAGGATAGAGGATAGGATAGAGGATAGGATAGGATAGAGGATAGGATAGGATAGAGGATAGGATAGGGTAGAGGATAGGATAGGATAGAGGATATGATATGATAGAGGATAGGAAAGAGGATAGAATAAAATACAGTATAGGATAGGATTGAGTATAGGATGGGATAGAGGATAGGATAGGATAGAGCATAGGATAGGATAAAGGATAGGATTGGATAGACGATTGGATAGGATAGTGGATAGGATAGGATAGAGGATAGGATAGGATAGAGGATAGGATAGGATAATGGATAGGATAGGATAGAGGATAGGATAGGATAAAGCATAGGATAGGATAGAGGATAGGATAAGATAGAGGATAGGATAGGATAGAGGATACGATAGGATAGAGGTTAGGATAGTATAGAGGATACGATAGGATAGAGGATAGTATAGGATAGAGGATAGGATAGGGTAGAGGATAGGATAGGATAGGATAGAGGATAGGCTAGGATAGAGGATAGGATAGAGGATAGGATAGGATAGAGGATAGGATAGGATAGAGGATAGGATAGGATAGAGGATAGGATAAGCTAGAGGATAGGATAGGATAGAGGATAGGATAGGATAGAGGATAGGATAGGATAGGATAGAGGATAGGATAGGATAGAGGATAGGATAGGATAGGATAGAGGATAGGATAGGATAGAGGATAGGATAGGATAGAGGATAGGATATGATACAGGATAGGATAGGATAGAGGATAGGATAGGATAGAGGATAGGATAGGATAGAGGATAGGATAGGATAGAGGATAGGATAGGATAGAGGATAGGATAGGATAGAGGATAGGATAGGATAGGATAGGATAGAGGATAGGATAGGATAGAGGATAGGATAGGATAGAGGATAGGATAGGATAGAGGATAGGATAGGATAGAGGATAGGATAGGATAGAGGATAGGATAGGATAGAGGATAGGATAGGATAGAGGATAGGATAGGATAGAGGATAGGATAGGATACAGGATAGGATAGGATAGAGGATAGGATCGGATAGAGGATAGGATAGGATACAGGATAGGATAGGATAGAGGATAGGATCGGATAGAGGATAGGATAGAGGATAGGATAGGATAGATTATGGGATAGGATAGAGGATACGATATGATCGAGGATAGGAATGCGGATAGGATAGAATACAGTATAGGATAGGATTGAGTATAGGATGGGATAGAAGATAGGATAGGGTATTGGATAGGATAGAGGATAGAGGATAGGATAGGATAGAGGATAGGATAGGATAGAGGATAGGATCGGATAGAGGATAGGATAGGATAGGATAGAGGATAGGATAGGATAGAGGATAGGATAGGATAGAGGATAGGATAGGATAGAGGATAGGATAGGATAGAGGATAGGATAGGATAGAGGATAGGATAGGATAGGATAGGATAGAGGATAGGATAGGATAGAGGATAGGATAGGATAGAGGATAGGATAGGATAGAGGATAGGATAGGATAGAGGATAGGATAGGATAGAGGATAGGATAGGATAGAGGATAGGATAGGATACAGGATAGGATAGGATAGAGGATAGGATCGGATAGAGGATAGGATAGGATACAGGATAGGATAGGATAGAGGATAGGATCGGATAGAGGATAGGATAGAGGATAGGATAGGATAGATTATGGGATAGGATAGAGGATACGATATGATCGAGGATAGGAATGCGGATAGGATAGAATACAGTATAGGATAGGATTGAGTATAGGATGGGATAGAAGATAGGATAGGGTATTGGATAGGATAGAGGATAGAGGATAGGATAGGATAGAGGATAGGATGGGATAGAGGATAGGATCGGATAGAGGATAGGATAGGATAGGATAGAGGATAGGATAGGATAGAGGATAGGATAGGATAGAGGATAGGATAGGATAGAGGATAGGATAGGATAGAGGATAGGATAGGATAGAGGATAGGATAGGATAGGATAGGATAGAGGATAGGATAGGATAGAGGATAGGATAGGATAGAGGATAGGATAGGATAGAGGATAGGATAGGATAGAGGATAGGATATGATAGAGGATAGGAAAGAGGATAGAATAAAATACAGTATAGGATAGGATTGAGTATAGGATGGGATAGAGGATAGGATAGGATAGAGCATAGGATAGGATAAAGGATAGGATTGGATAGACGATTGGATAGGATAGTGGATAGGATAGGATAGAGGATAGGATAGGATAGAGGATAGGATAGGATAGAGGATAGGATAAGATAGAGGATAGGATAGGATAGAGGATACGATAGGATAGAGCTTAGGATTCTATAGAGGATAGGATAGGATAGAGGATACGATAGGATAGAGGTTAGGATAGTATAGAGGATAGGATAGGATAGAGGATAGGATAGGATAGGATAGGATAGGATAGAGGATAGGATAGGATAGAGGATAGGATAGGATAGAGGATAGGATAGGATAGAGGATAGGATAGGATAGACGATAGGACAGGATAGAGGATAGGATAGGATAGAGGATAGGATAGGATAGAGGATAGAGGATAGGATAGGATAGAGGATAGGATAGGATAGAGGATAGGATAGGATACAGGATAGGATAGGATAGAGGATAGGATAGGATAGAGGATAGGATAGGATACAGGATAGGATAGGATAGAGGATAGGATAGGATAGAGGATAGTATAGGATAGGATAGGATAGAGGATAGGATAGGATAGAGGATAGGATAGGATAGAGGATAGGATAGGATAGACGATAGGATAGGATAGAGGATAGGATAGGATAGAGGATATGATATGATAGAGGATAGGACAGGATAGAGGATAGGATAGGATAGAGGATAGGATAGGATAGAGGATAGAGGATAGGATAGGATAGAGGATAGGATAGGATAGAGGATAGGATAGGATACAGGATAGGATAGGATTGAGTATAGGATGGGATAGAGGATAGGATAGGATAGAGCATAGGATAGGATAAAGGATAGGATTGGATAGACGATTGGATAGGATAGTGGATAGGATAGGATAGAGGATAGGATAGGATAGAGGATACTATAGGATAATGGATAGGATAGGATAGAGGATAGGATAGGATAGAGGATAGGATAGGATACAGGATAGGATAGGATAGAGGATAGGATAGGATAGAGGATAGTATAGGATAGGATAGGATAGAGGATAGGATAGGATAGAGGATAGGATAGGATAGAGGATAGGATAGGATAGACGATAGGATAGGATAGAGGATAGGATAGGATAGAGGATAGGATAGGATAGAGGGTAGGGTAGAATTTGGATAAGATACAGGATAGGATAGGATAGAGGATAGTATAGGATAGAGAATAGGATAGGATAGTATAGGATAGAGAATAGGATAGGATAGAGGAAAGGATAGGATAAAGGATAGCATTGGATAGACGATAGGATAGGATAGTGGATAGGATAGGATGGATGATAGTATAGAGTATAGTATAGAGTAATGGATGGGATAGTGAATATTATAGGATAGAGGATAGGATAGGATAGAGGATAGGATAGAGGATAGGATAGAGGATAGGATAGAGGATAGGATAGGATAGAGGATAGGATAGAGGATAGGATAGAGGATAGGATAGGATAGAGGATAGGATAGGATAGAGGATAGGATAGGGTAGAGGATAGGATAGGATAGAGGATATGATATGATAGAGGATAGGAAAGAGGATAGAATAAAATACAGTATAGGATAGGATTGAGTATAGGATGGGATAGAGGATAGGATAGGATAGAGCATAGGATAGGATAAAGGATAGGATTGGATAGACGATTGGATAGGATAGTGGATAGGATAGGATAGAGGATAGGATAGGATAGAGGATAGGATAGGATAATGGATAGGATAGGATAGAGGATAGGATAGGATAAAGCATAGGATAGGATAGAGGATAGGATAAGATAGAGGATAGGATAGGATAGAGGATACGATAGGATAGAGGTTAGGATAGTATAGAGGATAGGATAGGATAGAGGATAGTATAGGATAGAGGATAGGATAGGGTAGAGGATAGGATAGGATAGGATAGAGGATAGGATAGGATAGAGGATAGGATAGAGGATAGGATAGGATAGAGGATAGGATAGGATAGAGGATAGGATAGGATAGAGGATAGGATAAGCTAGAGGATAGGATAGGATAGAGGATAGGATAGGATAGAGGATAGGATAGGATAGAGGATAGGATAGGATAGAGGATAGGATAGGATAGAGGATAGGATAGGATAGGATAGGATAGAGGATAGGATAGGATAGAGGATAGGATAGGATAGAGGATAGGATAGGATAGAGGATAGGATAGGATAGGAAGAGGATAGGATAGGATAGAGGTTAGGATAGTATAGAGGATAGGATAGGATAGAGGATAGGATAGGATAGATTATAGGATAGGATAGAGGATACGATGTGATAGAGGATAGGAAAGAGGATAGGATATAATACAGTATAGGATAGGATTGAGTATAGGATGGGATAGAGGATAGGATAGGGTATTGGATAGGATAGAGGATAGAGGATAGGATAGGATAGAGGATAGGATAGAAGATAGGATCGGATAGAGGATAGGATAGGATAGGATAGAGGATAGGATAGGATAGAGGATAGGATATGATAGAGGATGGGATAGGATAGAGGATAGGATAGGATAGAGGATAGGATAGGATAGAGGATAGGATAGGATAGAGGATAGGATAGGATAGAGGATAGGATAGGATAGAGGATAGGATAGGATAGAGGATAGGATAGGATAGAGGATAGGATAGGATAGAGGATAGGATAGGATAGAGGATAGGATAGGATAGAGGATAGGATAGGATAAAGGATAGGATATAATAGAGGATAGGATAGGATAGAGGATAGGATAGGATAGAGGATAGGATAGGATAGAGGATAGGATAGGATAGAGGATAGGATAGGATAGAGGATAGGATAGGATAGAGGATAGGATAGGATAGAGGATAGGATAGGATAGAGGATAGGATAGGATACAGGATAGGATAGGATAGAGGATAGGATCGGATAGAGGATAGGATAGGATACAGGATAGGATAGGATAGAGGATAGGATCGGATAGAGGATAGGATAGAGGATAGGATAGGAGAGATTATGGGATAGGATAGAGGATACGATATGATCGAGGATAGGAATGAGGATAGGATAGAATACAGTATAGGATAGGATTGAGTATAGGATGGGATAGAAGATAGGATAGGGTATTGGATAGGATAGAGGATAGAGGATAGGATAGGATAGAGGATAGGATAGGATAGAGGATAGGATCGGATAGAGGATAGGATAGGATAGGATAGAGGATAGGATAGGATAGAGGATAGGATATGATAGAGGATACGATAGGATAGAGGATAGGATAGAATAGAGGATAGGATAGGATAGAGGATAGGATAGGATAGAGGATAGGATAGGATAGAGGATAGGATAGGATAGAGGATAGGATAGGATAGAGGATAGGATAGGATAGAGGATAGGATAGGATAGAGGATAGGATATGATAGGATAGAGGATAGGATAGGATAGAGGATAGGATAGGATAGAGGATAGGATAGGATAGAGGATAGGATAGGATAGAGGATAGGATAGGATAGAGGATAGGATAGGATAGAGGATAGGATAGGATAGAGGATAGGATAGGATAGAGGATAGGATAGGATAGAGGATAGGATAGGATAGAGGATAGGATAGGATAGAGGATAGGATAGGATAGAGGATAGGATAGGATAGAGGATAGGATAGGATAGAGGATAGGATAGGATAGAGGATAGGGTAGGATAGAGGATAGGATAGGATAGAGGATAGGATAGGATAGAGGATAGGATAGGATAGAGGATAGGATAGGATAGAGGATAGGATAGGATAGAGGATAGGATAGGATAGAGGATAGGATAGGATAGAGGATAGGATAGGATAGATTATGGGATAGGATAGAGGATACGATATGATCGAGGATACGAAAGAGGATAGGATAGAATACAGTATAGGATAGGATTGAGTATAGGATGGGATAGAGGATAGGATAGGGTATTGGATAGGATAGAGGATAGAGGATAGGATAGGATAGAGGATAGGATAGGATAGAGGATAGGATCGGATAGAGGATAGGATAGGATAGGATAGAGGATAGGATAGGATAGAGGATAGGATAGGATAGAGGATAGGATATGATAGAGGATAGGATAGGATAGAGGATAGGATAGAATAGAGGATAGGATAGGATAGAGGATAGGATAGGATAGAGGATAGGATAGGATAGAGGATAGGATAGGATAGAGGATAGGATAGGATAGGATAGAGGATAGGATAGGATAGAGGATAGGATAGGATAGAGGATAGGATAGGATAGAGGATAGGATAGGATAGGATAGAGGATAGGATAGGATAGAGGATAGGATAGGATAGAGGATAGGATAGGATAGAGGATAGGATAGGATAGAGGATTGGATAGGATAGAGGATAGGATAGGATAGAGGATAGGATAGGATAGGATAGAGGATAGGATAGGATAGAGGATAGGATAGGATAGAGGATAGGATAGGATAGGATAGGATAGAGGATAGGATAGGATAGAGGATAGGATAGGATAGAGGATAGGATAGGATAGAGGATAGGATAAGATAGAGGATAGGATAGGATAGAGGATACGATAGGATAGAGGTTAGGATTGTATAGAGGATAGGATAGGATAGAGGATACGATAGGATAGAGGATAGGATAGGATAGAGGGTAGGGTAGAATTTGGATAAGATACAGGATAGGATAGGATAAAGCATAGGATAGGATAGAGGATAGGATAAGATAGAGGAGAGGATAGGATAGAGGATACGATAGGATAGAGGTTAGGATAGTATAGAGGATAGGATAGGATAGAGGATAGTATAGGATAGAGGATAGGATAGGGTAGAGGATAGGATAGGATAGAGGATAGGATAGGATAAGAGGTTAGGATAGGATAGGATAGAGGATAGGATAGGATAGAGGTTAGGATAGTATAGAGGATAGGATAGGATAGAGGATAGGATAGGATAGATTATAGGATAGGATAGAGGATACGATATGATAGAGGATAGGAAAGAGGATAGGATATAATACAGTATAGGATAGGATTGAGTATAGGATGGGATAGAGGATAGGATAGGGTATTGGATAGGATAGAGGATAGAGGATAGGATAGGATAGAGGATAGGATAGGATAGAAGATAGGATCGGATAGAGGATAGGATAGGATAGGATAGAGGATAGGATAGGATAGAGGATAGGATATGATAGAGGATGGGATAGGATAGAGGATAGGATAGGATAGAGGATAGGATAGGATAGAGGATAGGATAGGATAGAGGATAGGATAGGATAGAGGATAGGATAGGATAGAGGATAGGATAGGATAGAGGATAGGATAGGATAGAGGATAGGATAGACAGAGGATAGGATAGTATAGAGGATAGGATAGGATAGAGGATAGGATAGGATAGAGGATAGGATAGGATAGAGGATAGGATAGGATAGGATAGAGGATAGGATAGAGGATAGGATAGGATAGTGGATAGGATAGGATAGAGGATAGGATAGGATAGAGGATAGGATAGGATAGAGGATAGGATAGGATAGAGGATAGGATAGGATAGAGGATAGGATAGGATCGAGGATAGGATATGATACAGGATAGGATAGGATAGAGGATAGGATAGGATAGAGGATAGGATAGGATAGAGGATAGGATAGGATAGAGGATAGGATAGGATAGAGGATAGGATACTATAGAGGATAGGATAGGATAGAGGATAGGATAGGATAGAGGATAGGATAGGATAGAGGATAGGATAGGATAGAGGATAGGATAGGATAGAGGATAGGATACTATAGAGGATAGGATAGGATAGAGGATAGGATAGGATAGAGGATAGGATAGGATAGAGGATAGGATAGGATAAAGGATAGGATATAATAGAGGATAGGATAGGATAGAGGATAGTATACGGTAGAGAATAGGATAGGATAGAGGATAGGATAGGATAAAGGATAGGATTGGATAGACGATAGGAAAGGATAGTGCATAGGATAGGATGGATGATAGTATAGAGGATAGTATAGAGTAATGGATGGGATAGAGAATATTATAGGATAGAGGATAGGATAGAGGATAGGATAGAGGATAGGATAGGATAGAGGATAGGATAGGATAGAGGATAGGATAGGATAGAGGATAGGATAGGATAGAGGATAGGATAGGATAGAGGATAGGATAGGATAGAGGATAGGATAGGATAGAGGATAGGATAGGATAGAGGATAGGATAGGATAGAGGATAGGATAGGATAGAGGATAGGATAGGATAGAGGATAGGATAGGATAGCGGATAGGATAGGATAGAGGATAGGATAGGATAGAGGATAGGATAGGATAGAGGATAGGATAGGATAGAGGATAGGATAGGATAGAGGATAGGATAGGATAGAGGATAGGATAGGATAGAGGATAGGATAGGATAGAGGATAGGATAGGATAGAGGATAGGATAGGATAGAGGATAGGATAGGATAGAGGATAGGATAGGATAGAGGATAGGATAGGATAGAGGATAGGATAGGATAGAGGATAGGATAGGATAGAGGATAGGATAGGATAGAGGATAGGATAGGATAGAGGATAGGATAGGATAGAGGATAGGATAGGATAGAGGATAGGATAGGATAGAGGATAGGATAGGATAGAGGATAGGATATGATAGAGGATAGGAAAGAGGATAGAGTAAAATACAGTATAGGATAGGATTGAGTATAGGATGGGATAGAGGATAGGATAGGATAGAGCATAGGATAGGATAAAGGATAGGATTGGATAGACGATTGGATAGGATAGTGGATAGGATAGGATAGAGGATAGGATAGGATAGAGGATAGGATAGGATAGAGGATAGGATAAGATAGAGGATAGGATAGGATAGAGGATACGATAGGATAGAGGTTAGGATTGTATAGAGGATAGGATAGGATAGAGGATACGATAGGATAGAGGTTAGGATAGTATAGAGGATAGGATAGGATAGAGGATAGGATAGGATAGGATAGGATAGGATAGAGGATAGGATAGGATAGAGGATAGGATAGGATAGAGGATAGGATAGGATAGAGGATAGGATAGGATACAGGATAGGATAGGATTGAGGATAGGATAGGATAGAGGATAGGATAGGATAGAGGATAGGATAGGATACAGGATAGGATAGGATAGAGGATAGGATAGGATAGAGGATAGGATAGGATACAGGATAGGATAGGATAGAGGGTAGGGTAGAATTTGGATAAGATACAGGATAGGATAGGATAGAGGATAGTATAGGATAGAGAATAGGATAGGATAGAGGAAAGGATAGGATAAAGGATAGCATTGGATAGACGATAGGATAGGATAGTGGATAGGATAGGATGGATGATAGTATAGAGTATAGTATAGAGTAATGGATGGGATAGGGAATATTATAGGATAGAGGATAGGATAGGATAGAGGATAGGATAGAGGATAGGATAGAGGATAGGATAGGATAGAGGATAGGATAGAGGATAGGATAGAGGATAGGATAGGATAGAGGATAGGATAGGATAGAGGATAGGATAGGATAGAGGATAGGATAGGGTAGAGGATAGGATAGGATAGAGGATATGATATGATAGAGGATAGGAAAGAGGATAGAATAAAATACAGTATAGGATAGGATTGAGTATAGGATGGGATAGAGGATAGGATAGGATAGAGGATAGGATAGGATAGAGGATAGGATAGGATAGGATAGAGGATAGGATAGGATAGAGGATAGGATAGGATAGAGGATAGGATAGGATAGAGGATAGGATAGGATAGAGGATAGGATAGGATAGAGGATAGGATAGGATAGGATAGGATAGAGGATAGGATAGGATAGGATAGGATAGGATAGAGGATAGGATAGGATAGAGGATAGGATAGGATAGAGGATAGGATAGGATAGAGGATAGGATAGGATAGAGGATAGGATATGATAGAGGATAGGAAAGAGGATAGAATAAAATACAGTATAGGATAGGATTGAGTATAGGATGGGATAGAGGATAGGATAGGATAGAGCATAGGATAGGTTAAAGGATAGGATTGGATAGACGATTGGATAGGATAGAGGATAGGATAGGATAGAGGATAGGATAGGATAGAGGATAGGATAGGATAGAGGATAGGATAGGATAGGATAGAGGATAGGATAGGATAGAGGATAGGATAGGATAGAGGATAGGATAGGATAGAGGATAGGATAGGATAGAGGATAGGATAGGATAGAGGATAGGATAGGATAGAGGATAGGATAGGATAGAGGATAGGATAGGATAGAGGATAGGATAGGATAGAGGATAGGATAGGATAGAGGATAGGATAGGATAGAGGATAGGATAGGATAGAGGATAGGATAGGATAGAGGATAGGATAGGATAGAGGATAGGATAGGATAGGATAGGATAGGATAGAGGATAGCATAGGATAGAGGATAGGATAGGATAGAGGATAGGATAGGATAGAGGATAGGATAGGATAGAGGATAGGATAGGATAGAGGATAGGATAGGATAGAGGATAGGATAGGATAGAGGATAGGATAGGATAGAGGATAGGATAGGATAGAGGATAGGATAGGATAGAGGATAGGATAGGATAGAGGATAGGATAGGATAGAGGATAGGATAGAATAGGATAGAGGATAGGATAGGATAGAGGATAGGATAGGATAGAGGATAGGATAGGATAGAGGATAGGATAGGATAGAGGATAGGATAGGATAGAGGATAGGATAGGATAGAGGATAGGATAGGATAGAGGATAGGATAGGATAGGATAGAGGATAGGATAGGATAGAGGATAGGATAGGATAGAGGATAGGATAGGATAGAGGATAGGATAGGATAGAGGATAGGATAGGATAGAGGATAGGATAGGATAGAGGATAGGATAGGATAGAGGATAGGATAGGATAGAGGATAGGATAGGATAGAGGATAGGATAGGATAGAGGATAGGATAGGATAGAGGATAGGATAGGATAGAGGATAGGATAGGATAGAGGATAGGATAGGATAGAGGATAGGATAGGATAGAGGATAGGATAGGATAGAGGATAGGATAGGATAGAGGATAGGATAGGATAGAGGATAGGATAGGATAGAGGATAGGATAGGATAGAGGGTAGTGTAGAATTTGGATAAGATACAGGATAGGATAGGATAGAGGATAGTATAGGATAGAGAATAGGATAGGATAGAGGAAAGGATAGGATAAAAGATAGCATTGGATAGACGATAGGATAGGATAGTGGATAGGATAGGATGGATGATAGTATAGAGTATAGTATAGAGTAATGGATGGGATAGTGAATATTATAGGATAGAGGATAGGATAGGATAGAGGATAGGATAGGATAGAGGATAGGATAGAGGATAGGATAGGATAGAGGATAGGATAGAGGATAGGATATAATACAGTATAGGATAGGATTGAGTATAGGATGGGATAGAGGATAGGATAGGGTATTGGATAGGATAGAGGATAGAGGATAGGATAGGATAGAGGATAGGATAGGATAGAGGATAGGATCGGATAGAGGATAGGATAGGATAGGATAGAGGATAGGATAGGATAGAGGATAGGATATGATAGAGGATAGGATAGAGGATAGGATAGGATAGAGGATAGGATAGGATAGGATAGAGGATAGGATAGGATAGGATAGGATAAGGGATAGGATAGGATAGAGGATAGGATAGGATAGAGGATAGGATAGGATAGAGGATAGGATAGGATAGAGGATAGGATAGGATAGAGGATAGGATAGGATAGAGGATAGGATAGGATAGAGGATAGGATAGGATAGAGGATAGGATAGGATAGAGGATAGGATAGGATAGAGGATAGGATAGGATAGAGGATAGGATAGGATAGAGGATAGGATAGGATAGAGGATAGGATAGGATAGAGGATAGGATAGGATAGAGGATAGGATAGGATAGAGGATAGGATAGGATAGAGGATAGGATAGGATAGAGGATAGGATAGGATAGAGGATAGGATAGGATAGAGGATAGGATAGGATAGAGGATAGGATAGGATAGAGGATAGGATAGGATAGAGGGTAGTGTAGAATTTGGATAAGATACAGGATAGGATAGGATAGAGGATAGTATAGGATAGAGAATAGGATAGGATAGAGGAAAGGATAGGATAAAAGATAGCATTGGATAGACGATAGGATAGGATAGTGGATAGGATAGGATGGATGATAGTATAGAGTATAGTATAGAGTAATGGATGGGATAGTGAATATTATAGGATAGAGGATAGGATAGGATAGAGGATAGGATAGAGGATAGGATAGAGGATAGGATAGGATAGAGGATAGGATAGAGGATAGGATAGGATAGAGGATAGGATAGGATAGAGGATAGGATAGGGTAGAGGATAGGATAGGATAGAGGATATGATATGATAGAGGATAGGAAAGAGGATAGAATAAAATACAGTATAGGATAGGATTGAGTATAGGATGGGATAGAGGATAGGATAGGATAGAGCATAGGATAGGATAAAGGATAGGATTGGATAGACGATTGGATAGGATAGTGGATAGGATAGGATAGAGGATAGGATAGAGGATAGGATAGGATAGAGGATAGGATAGGATAAAGGATAGGATAGGATAGAGGATAGGATAGGATAAAGCATAGGATAGGATAGAGGATAGGATAAGATAGAGGATAGGATAGGATAGAGGATACGATAGGATAGAGGTTAGGATAGTATAGAGGATAGGATAGGATAGAGGATAGTATAGGATAGAGGATAGGATAGGGTAGAGGATAGGATAGGATAGGATAGAGGATAGGATAGGATAGAGGATAGGATAGGATAGAGGATAGGATAGAGGATAGGATAGGATAGAGGATAGGATAGGATAGAGGATAGGATAGGATAGAGGATAGGATAGGATAGAGGATAGGATAAGCTAGAGGATAGGATAGGATAGAGGATAGGATAGGATAGAGGATAGGATAGGATAGAGGATAGGATAGGATAGAGGATAGGATAGGATAGAGGATAGGATAGGATAGGATAGGATAGAGGATAGGATAGGAAAGAGGATAGGATAGGATAGAGGATAGGATAGGATAGAGGATAGGATAGGATAGAGGATAGGATAGGATAGAGGATGGGATAGGATAGAGGATAGGATATGATACAGGATAGGATAGGATAGAGGATAGGATAGGATAGAGGATAGGATAGGATAGAGGATAGGATAGGATAGAGGATAGGATAGGATAGAGGATAGGATAGGATAGAGGATAGGATAGGATAGAGGATAGGATAGGATAGAGGATAGGATAGGATAGAGGATAGGATAGGATAGAGGATAGGATAGGATAGAGGATAGGATAGGATAGAGGATAGGATAGGATAGAGGATAGGATAGGATAGAGGATAGGATAGGATAGAGGATAGGATAGGATAGAGGATAGGATAGGATAGAGGATAGGATAGGATAGAGGATAGGATAGGATAGAGGATAGGATAGGATAGAGGATAGGATAGGATAGAGGATAGGATAGGATAGAGGATAGGATAGGATAGAGGATAGGATAGGATAGAGGGTAGGGTAGAATTTGGATAAGATACAGGATAGGATAGGATAGAGGATAGTATAGGATAGAGAATAGGATAGGATAGAGGAAAGGATAGGATAAAGGATAGCATTGGATAGACGATAAGATAGGATAGTGGATAGGATAGGATGGATGATAGTGTAGAGTATAGTATAGAGTAATGCATGGGATAGTGAATATTATATGATAGAGGATAGGATAGGACAGAGGATAGGATAGAGGATAGGAACGAGGATAGGATAGGATAGAGGATAGGATAGAGGATAGGATAGAGGACAGGATAGGATAGAGGATAGGATAGGATAGAGGATAGGATCGGATAGAGGATAGGATAGGATAGGATAGGATAGAGGATAGGATAGGATAGAGGATAGGATAGGATAAAGGAAAGGATTGGATAGACGATAGGATAGGATAGTGGATAGGATAGGATAGAGGATAGAGGATAGGATAGGATAGAGGATAGGATAGGATAGAGGATAGGGTAGGATAGAGGATAGGATAGGATAGAGGATAGGATAGGATAGAGGATAGGATAGAGGATAGGATAGGATAGAGGATAGGATAGGATAGGATAGAGGATAGGATAGGATAGATGATAGGATAGGATAGAGGATAGGATAGGATAGAGGATAGGATAGGATAGAGGATAGGATAGGATAGGATAGATAGAGGATAGGATAGGATAGAGGATAGGATAGGATAGAGGATAGGATAGGATAGAGGATAGGATAGGATAGAGGATAGGATAGGATAGATTATAGGATAGGATAGAGGATACGATATGATAGAGGATAGGAAAGAGGATAGGATATAATACAGTATAGGATAGGATTGAGTATAGGATGGGATAGAGGATAGGATAGGGTATTGGATAGGATAGAGGATAGAGGATAGGATAGGATAGAGGATAGGATAGGATAGAAGATAGGATCGGATAGAGGATAGGATAGGATAGGATAGGATAGAGGACAGGATAGGATAGATGATAGGATATGATAGAGGATGGGATAGGATAGAGGATAGGATAGGATAGAGGATAGGATAGGATAGGATAGAGGATAGGATAGGATAGAGGATAGGATAGGATAGAGGATAGGATAGGTTAGAGGATAGGATAGGATAGAGGATAGGATAGGATAGAGGATAGGATAAGCTAGAGGATAGGATAGGATAGAGGATAGGATAGGATAGAGGATAGGATAGGATAGAGGATAGGATAGGATAGAGGATAGGATAGGATAGAGGATAGGATAGGATAGGATAGAGGATAGGATAGGATAGAGGATAGGATAGGATAGAGGATAGGATAGGATAGAGGATAGGATAGGATAGAGGATAGGATAGGATAGAGGATAGGATAGGATAGAGGATAGGATAGGATAGAGGATAGGATAGGATAGAGGATAGGATAGGATAGAGGATAGGATAGGATAGAGGATAGGATAGGATAGAGGATAGGATAGGATAGGATAGGATAGAGGATAGGATAGGATAGAGGATAGGATAGGATAGAGGATAGGATAGGATAGAGGATAGGATAGGATAGAGGATAGGATAGGATAGAGGGTAGTGTAGAATTTGGATAAGATACAGGATAGGATAGGATAGAGGATAGTATAGGATAGAGAATAGGATAGGATAGAGGAAAGGATAGGATAAAAGATAGCATTGGATAGACGATAGGATAGGATAGTGGATAGGATAGGATGGATGATAGTATAGAGTATAGTATAGAGTAATGGATGGGATAGTGAATATTATAGGATAGAGGATAGGATAGGATAGAGGATAGGATAGAGGATAGGATAGAGGATAGGATAGGATAGAGGATAGGATAGAGGATAGGATAGGATAGAGGATAGGATAGGATAGAGGATAGGATAGGGTAGAGGATAGGATAGGATAGAGGATATGATATGATAGAGGATAGGAAAGAGGATAGAATAAAATACAGTATAGGATAGGATTGAGTATAGGATGGGATAGAGGATAGGATAGGATAGAGCATAGGATAGGATAAAGGATAGGATTGGATAGACGATTGGATAGGATAGTGGATAGGATAGGATAGAGGATAGGATAGAGGATATGATAGGATAGAGGATAGGATAGGATAAAGGATAGGATAGGATAGAGGATAGGATAGGATAAAGCATAGGATAGGATAGAGGATAGGATAAGATAGAGGATAGGATAGGATAGAGGATACGATAGGATAGAGGTTAGGATAGTATAGAGGATAGGATAGGATAGAGGATAGTATAGGATAGAGGATAGGATAGGGTAGAGGATAGGATAGGATAGGATAGAGGATAGGATAGGATAGAGGATAGGATAGGATAGAGGATAGGATAGAGGATAGGATAGGATAGAGGATAGGATAGGATAGAGGATAGGATAGGATAGAGGATAGGATAAGCTAGAGGATAGGATAGGATAGAGGATAGGATAGGATAGAGGATAGGATAGGATAGAGGATAGGATAGGATAGGATAGGATAGAGGATAGGATAGGATAGAGGATAGGATAGGATAGAGGATAGGATAGGATAGAGGATAGGATAGGATAGACGATAGGATAGGATAGAGGATGGGACAGGATAGAGGATAGGATATGATACAGGATAGGATAGGATAGAGGATAGGATAGGATAGAGGATAGGATAGGATAGGATAGAGGATAGGATAGGATAGGATAGGATAGAGGATAGGATAGGATAAAGGATAGGATAGGATAGAGGATAGGATAGGATAGAGGATAGGATAGGATAGAGGATAGGATAGGATAGAGGATAGGATAGGATAGAGGATAGGATAGGATAGAGGATAGGATAGGATAGAGGATAGGATAGGATAGAGGATAGGATAGGATAGAGGATAGGATAGGATAGAGGATAGGATAGGATAGAGGATAGGATAGGATAGAGGGTAGGGTAGAATTTGGATAAGATACAGGATAGGATAGGATAGAGGATAGTATAGGATAGAGAATAGGATAGGATAGAGGAAAGGATAGGATAAAGGATAGCATTGGATAGACGATAAGATAGGATAGTGGATAGGATAGGATGGATGATAGTGTAGAGTATAGTATAGAGTAATGCATGGGATAGTGAATATTATATGATAGAGGATAGGATAGGACAGAGGATAGGATAGAGGATAGGAACGAGGATAGGATAGGATAGAGGATAGGATAGAGGATAGGATAGAGGATAGGATAGGATAGAGGATAGGATAGGTTAGAGGATAGGATAGGGTAGAGGATAGGATAGGATAGAGGATATGATATGATAGAGGATAGGATAGGATAGAGGATAGGATAGGATAAAGGATAGGATATAATAGAGGATAGGATAGGATAGAGGATAGTATAGGGTAGAGAATAGGATAGGATAAAGGATAGGATAGGATAAAGGAAAGGATTGGATAGACGATAGGATAGGATAGTGGATAGGATAGGATAGAGGATAGAGGATAGGATAGGATAGAGGATAGGATAGGATAAAGCATAGGATAGGATGGAGGATAGGATAGGATAGAGGATAGGATAGGGTAGAGGTTAGGATAGTATAGAGGATAGGATAGGATAGAGGATAGGATAGGATAGATTATAGGATAGGATAGAGGATACGATATGATAGAGGATAGGAAAGAGGATAGGATATAATACAGTATAGGATAGGATTGAGTATAGGATGGGATAGAGGATAGGATAGGGTATTGGATAGGATAGAGGATAGAGGATAGGATAGGATAGAGGATAGGATAGGATAGAAGATAGGATCGGATAGAGGATAGGATAGGATAGCATAGGATAGAGGATAGGATAGGATAGAGGATAGGATATGATAGAGGATGGGATAGGATAGAGGATAGGATAGGATAGAGGATAGGATAGGATAGGATAGAGGATAGGATAGGATAGAGGATAGGATAGGATAGAGGATAGGATAGGATAGAGGATAGGATAGGATAGAGGATAGGATAGGATAGAGGATAGGATAGGATAGAGGATAGGATAGGATAGAGGATAGGATAGGATAGAGGATAGGATAGGATAGAGGATAGGATAGGATAGAGGATAGGATAGGATAGAGGATAGGATAAGCTAGAGGATAGGATAGGATAGAGGATAGGATAGGATAGAGGATAGGATAGGATAGAGGATAGGATAGGATAGAGGATAGGATAGGATAGAGGATAGGATAGGATAGAGGATAGGATAGGATAGGATAGAGGATAGGATAGGATAGAGGATAGGATAGGATAGAGGATAGGATAGGATAGAGGTTAGGATAGTATAGAGGATAGGATAGGATAGAGGATAGGATAGGATAGATTATAGGATAGGATAGAGGATACGATATGATAGAGGATAGGAAAGAGGATAGGATATAATACAGTATAGGATAGGATTGAGTATAGGATGGGATAGAGGATAGGATAGGGTATTGGATAGGATAGAGGATAGAGGATAGGATAGGATAGAGGATAGGATAGGATAGAAGATAGGATCGGATAGAGGATAGGATAGGATAGGATAGGATAGAGGATAGGATAGGATAGAGGATAGGATATGATAGAGGATGGGATAGGATAGAGGATAGGATAGGATAGAGGATAGGATAGGATAGGATAGAGGATAGGATAGGATAGAGGATAGGATAGGATAGAGGATAGGATAGGTTAGAGGATAGGATAGGATAGAGGATAGGATAGGATAGAGGATAGGATAAGCTAGAGGATAGGATAGGATAGAGGATAGGATAGGATAGAGGATAGGATAGGATAGAGGATAGGATAGGATAGAGGATAGGATAGGATAGAGGATAGGATAGGATAGAGGATAGGATAGGATAGGATAGAGGATAGGATAGGATAGAGGATAGGATAGGATAGAGGATAGGATAGGATAGAGGATAGGATAGGATAGAGGATAGGATAGGATAGAGGATAGGATAGGATAGAGGATAGGATAGGATAGAGGATAGGATAGGATAGAGGATAGGATAGGATAGAGGATAGGATAGGATAGAGGATAGGATAGGATAGAGGATAGGATAGGATAGGATAGGATAGAGGATAGGATAGGATAGAGGATAGGATAGGATAGAGGATAGGATAGGATAGAGGATAGGATAGGATAGAGGATAGGATAGGATAGAGGATAGGATAGGATAGAGGATAGGATAGGATAGAGGATAGGATAGGATAGAGGATAGGATAGGATAGAGGATAGGATAGGATAGAGGATAGGATAGGATAGAGGATAGGATAGGATAGAGGATAGGATAGGATAGAGGATAGGATAGGATAGAGGATAGGATAGGATAGAGGATAGGATAGGATAGAGGATAGGATAGGATAGGATAGAGGATAGGATAGGGTAGAGGATAGGATAGGATAGAGGATATGATATGATAGAGGATAGGATAGGATAGAGGATAGGATAGGATAAAGGATAGGATATAATAGAGGATAGGATAGGATAGAGGATAGTATAGGGTAGAGAATAGGATAGGATAAAGGATAGGATAGGATAAAGGAAAGGATTGGATAGACGATAGGATAGGATAGTGGATAGGATAGGATAGAGGATAGAGGATAGGATAGGATAGAGGATAGGATAGGATAGAGGATAGGGTAGGATAGAGGATAGGATAGGATAGAGGATAGGATAGGATAGAGGATAGGATAGGATAGAGGATAGGATAGGATAGGATAGAGGATAGGATAGGATAGATGATAGGATAGGATAGAGGATAGGATAGGATAGAGGATAGGATAGGATAGAGGATAGGATAGGATAGGGTAGGATAGAGGATAGGACAGGATAGAGGATAGGATAGGATAGAGGATAGGATAGGATAGAGGATAGGATAGGATAGAGGATAGGATAAGCTAGAGGATAGGATAGGACAGAGGATAGGATAGGATAGAGGATAGGATAGGATAGAGGGTAGGGTAGAATTTGGATAAGATACAGGATAGGATAGGATAAAGCATAGGATAGGATAGAGGATAGGATAAGATAGAGGAGAGGATAGGATAGAGGATACGATAGGATAGAGGTTAGGATAGTATAGAGGATAGGATAGGATAGAGGATAGTATAGGATAGAGGATAGGATAGGGTAGAGGATAGGATAGGATAGAGGATAGGATAGGATAGAGGATAGGATAGGATAGGATAGAGGATAGGATAGGATAGAGGTTAGGATAGTATAGAGGATAGGATAGGATAGAGGATAGGATAGGATAGATTATAGGATAGGATAGAGGATACGATATGATAGAGGATAGGAAAGAGGATAGGATATAATACAGTATAGGATAGGATTGAGTATAGGATGGGATAGAGGATAGGATAGGGTATTGGATACGATAGACCATAGAGGATAGGATAGGATAGAGGATAGGATAGGATAGAAGATAGGATCGGATAGAGGATAGGATAGGATAGGATAGAGGATAGGATAGGATAGAGGATAGGATATGATAGAGGATGGGATAGGATAGAGGATAGGATAGGATAGAGGATAGGATAGGATAGAGGATAGGATAGGATAGAGGATAGGATAGGATAGAGGATAGGATAGGATAGAGGATAGGATAGGATAGAGGATAGGATAGGATAGAGGATAGGATAGGATAGAGGATAGGATAGGATAGAGGATAGGATAAGCTAGAGTATAGGATAGGATAGAGGATAGGATAGGATAGAGGATAGGATAGGATAGAGGATAGGATAGGATAGACGATTGGATAGGATAGTGGATAGGATAGGATAGAGGATAGGATAGGATAGAGGATAGGATAGGATAAAGGATAGCATTGGATAGACGATAAGATAGGATAGTGGATAGGATAGGATGGATGATAGTGTAGAGTATAGTATAGAGTAATGCATGGGATAGTGAATATTATATGATAGAGGATAGGATAGGACAGAGGATAGGATAGAGGATAGGAACGAGGATAGGATAGGATAGAGGATAGGATAGAGGATAGGATAGAGGATAGGATAGGATAGAGGATAGGATAGGATAGAGGATAGGATAGGGTAGAGGATAGGATAGGATAGAGGATATGATATGATAGAGGATAGGATAGGATAGAGGATAGGATAGGATAAAGGATAGGATATAATAGAGGATAGGATAGGATAGAGGATAGTATAGGGTAGAGAATAGGATAGGATAAAGGATAGGATAGGATAAAGGAAAGGATTGGATAGACGATAGGATAGGATAGTGGATAGGATAGGATAGAGGATAGAGGATAGGATAGGATAGAGGATAGGATAGGATAGAGGATAGGATAGGATAGAGGATAGGATAGGATAGAGGATAGGATAGGATAGAGGATAGGATAGGATAGAGGATAGGATAGGATAGGATAGAGGATAGGATAGGATAGATGATAGGATAGGATAGAGGATAGGATAGGATAGAGGATAGGATAGGATAGAGGATAGGATAGGATAGGATAGGATAGAGGATAGGACAGGATAGAGGATAGGATAGGATAGAGGATAGGATAGGATAGAGGATAGGATAGGATAGAGGATAGGATAGGATAGAGGATAGGATAGGATAGAGGATAGGATAGGATAGAGGATAGGATAGGATAGAGGATAGGATAGGATAGAGGATAGGATAAGCTAGAGTATAGGATAGGATAGAGGATAGGATAGGATAGAGGATAGGATAGGATAGAGGATAGGATAGGATAGAGGATAGGATAGGATAGACGATTGGATAGGATAGTGGATAGGATAGGATAGAGGATAGGATAGGATAGAGGATAGGATAGGATAAAGCATTGGACCGAGCTGGGGCTCGGGAAGCCCAATCCGAAGGCTCCAGGGATGGGGACACCGGGCGGGTCCCTCCGCCCGGGGTCTTATAGCGTAGGCAGTGGGGGAGGCTAACCCCCTCCCCCGGGGTATGATGATAGCTGGGGGGTGTCCTGTTGAGTACTCGCGTGATCCAGGCACCTCCCGTGTAGCTTAGGTGGGCGTGAGGTTTTAGTGGGTAGTCTCCGGGGGCTCCGCCCCCCGGAGAGAATCCCACATAACCCCGGCTTCCCCCAGGGAGTCGGGGTATGTATAAAACATTTCCTCACGATAAAAAAAAAAAAAAAAAAAAAAAAAAAAAAAAAAAAAAAAAAAAAAGGATAGGATAAAGCATAGGATAGGATAGAGGATAGGATAAGATAGAGGATAGGATAGGATAGAGGATACGATAGGATAGAGGTTAGGATAGTATAGAGGATAGGATAGGATAGAGGATAGTATAGGATAGAGGATAGGATAGGGTAGAGGATAGAATAGGATAGGATAGAGGATAGGATAGGATAGAGGATAGGATAGGATAGAGGATAGGATAGGATAGAGGATAGGATAAGCTAGAGGATAGGATAGGATAGAGGATAAGATAGGATAGAGGATAGGATAGGATAGAGGATAGGATAGGATAGGATAGGATAGAGGATAGGATAGGATAGAGGATAGGATAGGATAGAGGATAGGATAGGATAGAGGATAGGATAGGATGGAGGATAGGATAGGATAGAGGATGGGATAGGATAGAGGATAGGATATGATACAGGATAGGATAGGATAGAGGATAGGATAGGATAGAGGATAGGATAGGATAGGATAGAGGATAGGATAGGATAGGATAGGATAGAGGATAGGATAGGATAAAGGATAGGATAGGATAGAGGATAGGATAGGATAGAGGATAGGATAGGATAGAGGATAGGATAGGATAGAGGATAGGATAGGATAGAGGATAGGATAGGATAGAGGATAGGATAGGATAGAGGATAGGATAGGATAGAGGATAGGATAGGATAGAGGATAGGATAGGATAGAGGATAGGATAGGATAGAGGATAGGATAGGATAGAGGATAGGATAGGATAGAGGGTAGGGTAGAATTTGGATAAGATACAGGATAGGATAGGATAGAGGATAGTATAGGATAGAGAATAGGATAGGATAGAGGAAAGGATAGGATAAAGGATAGCATTGGATAGACGATAAGATAGGATAGTGGATAGGATAGGATGGATGATAGTGTAGAGTATAGTATAGAGTAATGCATGGGATAGTGAATATTATATGATAGAGGATAGGATAGGACAGAGGATAGGATAGAGGATAGGAACGAGGATAGGATAGGATAGAGGATAGGATAGAGGATAGGATAGAGGATAGGATAGGATAGAGGATAGGATAGGATAGAGGATAGGATAGGGTAGAGGATAGGATAGGATAGAGGATATGATATGATAGAGGATAGGATAGGATAGAGGATAGGATAGGATAAAGGATAGGATATAATAGAGGATAGGATAGGATAGAGGATAGTATAGGGTAGAGAATAGGATAGGATAAAGGATAGGATAGGATAAAGGAAAGGATTGGATAGACGATAGGATAGGATAGTGGATAGGATAGGATAGAGGATAGAGGATAGGATAGGATAGAGGATAGGATAGGATAGAGGATAGGATAGGATAGAGGATAGGATAGGATAGAGGATAGGATAGGATGGAGGATAGGATAGGATAGGATAGAGGATAGGATAGGATAGATGATAGGATAGGATAGAGGATAGGATAGGATAGAGGATAGGATAGGATAGAGGATAGGATAGGATAGAGGATAGGATAGGATAGAGGATAGGATAGGATAGAGGATAGGATAGGATAGAGGATAGGATAGGATAGAGGATAGGATAGGATAGAGGATAGGATAGGATAGAGGATAGGATAGGATAGAGGATAGGATAGGATAGAGGATAGGATAGGATAGAGGGTTGGATAGGATACAGGATAGGATAGGATAGAGGATATGATATGGTAGAGGATAGGAAAGAGGATAGGATATAATACAGTATAGGATAGGATTGAGTATAGGATGGGATAGAGGATAGGATAGGATAGGGCATAGGATAGGATAAAGGATAGGATTGGATAGACGATTGGATAGGATAGTGGATAGGATAGGATAGAGGATAGGATAGGATAGAGGATAGGATAGGGTAAAGGATAGGATAGGATAGAGGATAGGATAGGATAAAGCATAGGATAGGATAGAGGATAGGATAAGATAGAGGATAGGATAGGATAGAGGATACGATAGGATAGAGGTTAGGATAGTATAGAGGATAGGATAGGATAGAGGATAGTATAGGATAGAGGATAGGATAGGGTAGAGGATAGGATATGATAGGATAGAGGATAGGATAGGATAGAGGATAGGATAGGATAGCGGATAGGATAGGATAGAGGATAGGATAGGATAGAGGATAGGATAGGATAGAGGATAGGGTAGGATAGAGGATAGGATAGGATAGGATAGGATAGAGGATAGGATAGGACAGAGGATAGGATAGGATAGAGGATAGGATAGGATAGAGGGTAGGGTAGAATTTGGATAAGATACAGGATAGGATAGGATAAAGCATAGGATAGGATAGAGGATAGGATAAGATAGAGGAGAGGATAGGATAGAGGATACGATAGGATAGAGGTTAGGATAGTATAGAGGATAGGATAGGATAGAGGATAGTATAGGATAGAGGATAGGATAGGGTAGAGGATAGGATAGGATAGAGGATAGGATAGGATAGAGGATAGGATAGGATAGGATAGAGGATAGGATAGGATAGAGGATAGGATAGGATAGAGGATAGGATAGGAGAGATAATAGGATAGGATAGAGGATAGGATAGGATAAAGCATAGGGTAGGATAGAGGATAGGATAGGATAGAGGATAGGATAGGATAGAGGTTAGGATAGTATAGAGGATAGGATAGGATAGAGGATAGGATAGGATAGATTATAGGATAGGATAGAGGATACGATATGATAGAGGATAGGAAAGAGGATAGGATATAATACAGTATAGGATAGGATTGAGTATAGGATGGGATAGAGGATAGGATAGGGTATTGGATAGGATAGAGGATAGAGGATAGGATAGGATAGAGGATAGGATAGGATAGAAGATAGGATCGGATAGAGGATAGGATAGGATAGGATAGGATAGGATAGAGGATAGGATAGGATAGAGGATAGGATATGATAGAGGATGGGATAGGATAGAGGATAGGATAGGATAGAGGATAGGATAGGATAGGATAGAGGATAGGATAGGATAGGATAGAGGATAGGATAGGATAGAGGATAGGATAGGATAGAGGATAGGATAGGATAGAGGATAGGATAGGATAGAGGATAGGATAAGCTAGAGGATAGGATAGGATAGAGGATAGGATAGGATAGAGGATAGGATAGGATAGCAGATAGGATCGGATAGAGGATAGGATAGGATAGGATAGGATAGAGGATAGGATAGGATAGAGGATAGGATATGATAGAGGATAGGATAGGGTAAAGGATAGGATAGGATAGAGGATAGGATAGGATAAAGCATAGGATAGGATAGAGGATAGGATAAGATAGAGGATAGGATAGGATAGAGGATACGATAGGATAGAGGTTAGGATAGTATAGAGGATAGGATAGGATAGAGGATAGTATAGGATAGAGGATAGGATAGGGTAGAGGATAGGATATGATAGGATAGAGGATAGGATAGGATAGAGGATAGGATAGGATTGAGGATAGGATAGGATAGAGGATAGGATAGGATAGAGGATAGGATAGGATAGAGGATAGGATAGAATAGAGGATAGGATAGGATAGAGGATAGCATAGGATAGAGGATAGGATAGGATAGAGGATAGGATAGGATAGAGGATAGGATAGGATAGAGGATAGGATAGGATAGAGGATAGGATAGGATAGAGGATAGGATAGGATAGAGGATAGGATAGGATAGAGGATAGGATAGGATAGAGGATAGGATAGGATAGAGGATAGGATAGGATAGAGGATAGGATAGGATAGAGGATAGGATAGGATACAGGATAGGATAGGATAGAGGATATGATATGGTAGAGGATAGGAAAGAGGATAGGATATAATACAGTATAGGATAGGATTGAGTATAGGATGGGATAGAGGATAGGATAGGGTATTGGATAGGATAGAGGATAGGATAGGATACAGGATAGGATAGGATAGAGGATAAGATAGGATAGAAGATAGGATAGGATATAGGATAGGATAGGATAGGATAGGATAGAGGATAGGATAGGATAGAGGATTGGATACGATAGAGGATAGGATAGGATACAGGATAGGATAGGATAGAGGATAGGGTAGGATAGAGGATAGGATAGGATAGGATAGGATAGAGGATAGGATAGGATAGAGGATAGGATAGGATAGAGGATAGGATAGGATAGAGGATAGGATAGGATAGAGGATAGGATAGGATAGAGGATAGGATAGGATAGGATAGAGGATAGGATAGGATAGATGATAGGATAGGATAGAGGATAGGATAGGATAGAGGTTAGGATAGTATAGAGGATAGGATAGGATAGAGGATAGGATAGGATAGATTATAGGATAGGATAGAGGATACGATATGATAGAGGATAGGAAAGAGGATAGGATATAATACAGTATAGGATAGGATTGAGTATAGGATGGGATAGAGGATAGGATAGGGTATTGGATACGATAGACCATAGAGGATAGGATAGGATAGAGGATAGGATAGGATAGAAGATAGGATCGGATAGAGGATAGGATAGGATAGGATAGAGGATAGGATAGGATAGAGGATAGGATATGATAGAGGATGGGATAGGATAGAGGATAGGATAGGATAGAGGATAGGATAGGATAGAGGATAGGATAGGATAGAGGATAGGATAGGATAGAGGATAGGATAGGATAGAGGATAGGATAGGATAGAGGATAGGATAGGATAGAGGATAGGATAGGATAGAGGATAGGATAAGCTAGAGTATAGGATAGGATAGAGGATAGGATAGGATAGAGGATAGGATAGGATAGAGGATAGGATAGGATAGAGGATAGGATAGGATAGACGATTGGATAGGATAGTGGATAGGATAGGATAGAGGATAGGATAGGATAGAGGATAGGATAGGATAAAGCATAGGATAGGATAGAGGATAGGGTAAGATAGAGTATAGGATAGGATAGAGGATACGATAGGATAGAGGTTAGGATAGTATAGAGGATAGGATAGGATAGAGGATAGTATAGGATAGAGGATAGGATAGGGTAGAGGATAGAATAGGATAGGATAGAGGATAGGATAGGATAGAGGATAGGATAGGATAGAGGATAGGATAGGATAGAGGATAGGATAGGATAGAGGATAGGATAGGATAGAGGATAGGATAGGATAGAGGATAGGATAGGATAGAGGATAGGATAGGATAGAGGATAGGATAGGATAGAGGATAGGATAGGATAGAGGATACGATAGGATAGAGGATAGGATAGGATAGAGGATAGGATAGGATAGAGGGTTGGATAGGATACAGGATAGGATAGGATAGAGGATATGATATGGTAGAGGATAGGAAAGAGGATAGGATATAATACAGTATAGGATAGGATTGAGTATAGGATGGGATAGAGGATAGGATAGGGTATTGGATAGGATAGAGGATAGGATAGGATACAGGATAGGATAGGATAGAGGATAAGATAGGATAGAAGATAGGATTGGATAGACGATTGGATAGGATAGTGGATAGGATAGGATAGAGGATAGGATAGGATAGAGGATAGGATAGGATAAAGGATAGGATAGGATAGAGGATAGGATAGGATAAAGCATAGGATAGGATAGAGGATAGGATAAGATAGAGGATAGGATAGGATAGAGGATACGATAGGATAGAGGTTAGGATAGTATAGAGGATAGGATAGGATAGAGGATAGTATAGGATAGAGGATAGGATAGGGTAGAGGATAGGATAGGATAAGATAGAGGATAGGATAGGATAGAGGATAGGATAGGATAGAGGATAGGATAGGATAGAGGATAGGATAGGATAGAGGATAGGATAGGATAGAGGATAGGATAGGATAGAGGATAGGATAGGATAGAGGATAGGATAGGATAGAGGATAGGATAGGATAGAGGATAGGATAGGATAGAGGATAGGATAGGATAGAGGATAGGATAGGATAGAGGATAGGATAGGATAGAGGATAGGATAGGATAGAGGATAGGATAGGATAGAGGATAGGATAGGATAGAGGATAGGATAGGATAGAGGATAGGATAGGATAGAGGATAGGATAGGATAGAGGATAGGATAGGATAGAGGATAGGATAGGATAGAGGATAGGATAGGATAGAGGGTTGGATAGGATACAGGATAGGATAGGATAGAGGATATGATATGGTAGAGGATAGGAAAGAGGATAGGATATAATACAGTATAGGATAGGATTGAGTATAGGATGGGATAGAGGATAGGATAGGATAGGGCATAGGATAGGATAAAGGATAGGATTGGATAGACGATTGGATAGGATAGTGGATAGGATAGGATAGAGGATAGGATAGGATAGAGGATAGGATAGGGTAAAGGATAGGATAGGATAGAGGATAGGATAGGATAAAGCATAGGATAGGATAGAGGATAGGATAAGATAGAGGATAGGATAGGATAGAGGATACGATAGGATAGAGGTTAGGATAGTATAGAGGATAGGATAGGATAGAGGATAGTATAGGATAGAGGATAGGATAGGGTAGACGTTAGGATATGATAGGATAGAGGATAGGATAGGATAGAGGATAGGATAGGATAGCGGATAGGATAGGATAGAGGATAGGATAGGATAGAGGATAGGATAGGATAGAGGATAGGATAGGATAGAGGATAGGATAGAGGATAGGATAGGATAGAGGATAGGATAGGATAGAGGATAGCATAGGATAGAGGATAGGATAGGATAGAGGATAGGATAGGATAGAGGATAGGATAGGATAGAGGATAGGATAGGATAGAGGATAGGATAGGATAGAGGATAGGATAGGATAGAGGATAGGATAGGATAGAGGATAGGATAGGATAGAGGGTTGGATAGGATACAGGATAGGATAGGATAGAGGATATGATATGGTAGAGGATAGGAAAGAGGATAGGATATAATACAGTATAGGATAGGATTGAGTATATGATGGGATAGAGGATACGATAGGGTATTGGATAGGATAGAGGATAGGATAGGATACAGGATAGGATAGGATAGAGGATAAGATAGGATAGAAGATAGGATAGGATATAGGATAGGATATAGGATAGGATAGGATAGGATAGGATAGAGGATAGGATAGGATAGAGGATTGGATAGGATAGAGGATAGGATAGGATACAGGATAGGATAGGATAGAGGATAGGGTAGGATAGAGGATAGGATAGGATAGGATAGGATAGAGGATAGGATAGGACAGAGGATAGGATAGGATAGAGGATAGGATAGGATAGAGGGTAGGGTAGAATTTGGATAAGATACAGGATAGGATAGGATAAAGCATAGGATAGGATAGAGGATAGGATAAGATAGAGGAGAGGATAGGATAGAGGATACGATAGGATAGAGGTTAGGATAGTATAGAGGATAGGATAGGATAGAGGATAGTATAGGATAGAGGATAGGATAGGGTAGAGGATAGGATAGGATAGAGGATAGGATAGGATAGAGGATAGGATAGGATAGGATAGAGGATAGGATAGGATAGAGGATAGGATAGGATAGAGGATAGGATAGGAGAGATAATAGGATAGGATAGAGGATAGGATAGGATAAAGCATAGGATAGGATAGAGGATAGGATAGGATAGAGGATAGGATAGGATAGAGGTTAGGATAGTATAGAGGATAGGATAGGATAGAGGATAGGATAGGATAGATTATAGGATAGGATAGAGGATACGATATGATAGAGGATAGGAAAGAGGATAGGATATAATACAGTATAGGATAGGATTGAGTATAGGATGGGATAGAGGATAGGATAGGGTATTGGATAGGATAGAGGATAGAGGATAGGATAGGATAGAGGATAGGATAGGATAGAAGATAGGATCGGATAGAGGATAGGATAGGATAGGATAGGATAGGATAGAGGATAGGATAGGATAGAGGATAGGATATGATAGAGGATGGGATAGGATAGAGGATAGGATAGGATAGAGGATAGGATAGGATAGCAGATAGGATCGGATAGAGGATAGGATAGGATAGGATAGGATAGAGGATAGGATAGGATAGAGGATAGGATATGATAGAGGATAGGATAGGGTAAAGGATAGGATAGGATAGAGGATAGGATAGGATAAAGCATAGGATAGGATAGAGGATAGGATAAGATAGAGGATAGGATAGGATAGAGGATACGATAGGATAGAGGTTAGGATAGTATAGAGGATAGGATAGGATAGAGGATAGTATAGGATAGAGGATAGGATAGGGTAGAGGATAGGATATGATAGGATAGAGGATAGGATAGGATAGAGGATAGGATAGGATAGAGGATAGGATAGGATAGAGGATAGGATAGGATAGAGGATAGGATAGGATAGAGGATAGGATAGGATAGAGGATAGGATAGGATAGAGGATAGGATAGGATAGAGGATAGGATAGGATAGAGGATAGGATAGGATAGAGGATAGGATAGGATAGAGGATAGGATAGGATAGAGGATAGGATAGGATAGAGGATAGGATAGGATAGAGGATAGGATAGGATAGAGGATAGGATAGGATACAGGATAGGATAGGATAGAGGATATGATATGGTAGAGGATAGGAAAGAGGATAGGATATAATACAGTATAGGATAGGATTGAGTATAGGATGGGATAGAGGATAGGATAGGGTATTGGATAGGATAGAGGATAGGATAGGATACAGGATAGGATAGGATAGAGGATAAGATAGGATAGAAGATAGGATAGGATATAGGATAGGATAGGATAGGATAGGGTAGAGGATAGGATAGGATAGAGGATAGGATAGGATAGAGGATAGGATAGGATAGAGGATAGGATAGGATAGAGGATAGGATAGGATAGAGGATAGGATAGGATAGAGGATAGGATAGGATAGAGGATAGGATAGGATAGAGGAGAGGATAGGATAGAGGATACGATAGGATAGAGGTTAGGATAGGATAGAGGATAGGATAGGATAGAGGATAGTATAGGATAGAGAATAGGATTGGGTAGAGGATAGGATAGGACAGAGGATAGGATAGGATAGAGGATAGGATAAGATAGGATAGAGGATAGGATAGGATAGAGGATAGGATAGGATAGAGGCTAGGATAGGAGAGATAATAGGATAGGATAGAGGATAGGATAGGATAAAGCATAGGATAGGATAGAGGATAGGATAGGATAGAGGATAGGATAGGATAGAGGTTAGGATAGTATAGAGGATAGGATAGGATAGAGGATAGGATAGGATAGATTATAGGATAGGATAGAGGATAGGATAGGATAGAGGATAGGATAGGATAGAGGATAGGATAGGAGAGATAATAGGATAGGATAGAGGATAGGATAGGATAAAGCATAGGATAGGATAGAGGATAGGATAGGATAGAGGATAGGATAGGATAGAGGTTAGGATAGTATAGAGGATAGGATAGGATAGAGGATAGGATAGGATAGATTATAGGATAGGATAGAGGATACGATATGATAGAGGATAGGAAAGAGGATAGGATATAATACAGTATAGGATAGGATTGAGTATAGGATGGGATAGAGGATAGGATAGGGTATTGGATAGGATAGAGGATAGAGGATAGGATAGGATAGAGGATAGGATAGGATAGAAGATAGGATCGGATAGAGGATAGGATAGGATAGGATAGGATAGGATAGAGGATAGGATAGGATAGAGGATAGGATATGATAGAGGATGGGATAGGATAGAGGATAGGATAGGATAGAGGATAGGATAGGATAGCAGATAGGATCGGATAGAGGATAGGATAGGATAGGATAGGATAGAGGATAGGATAGGATAGAGGATAGGATATGATAGAGGATAGGATAGGGTAAAGGATAGGATAGGATAGAGGATAGGATAGGATAAAGCATAGGATAGGATAGAGGATAGGATAAGATAGAGGATAGGATAGGATAGAGGATACGATAGGATAGAGGTTAGGATAGTATAGAGGATAGGATAGGATAGAGGATAGTATAGGATAGAGGATAGGATAGGGTAGAGGATAGGATATGATAGGATAGAGGATAGGATAGGATAGAGGATAGGATAGGATACAGGATAGGATAGGATAGAGGATAGGGTAGGATAGAGGATAGGATAGGATAGAGGATAGGATAGGATAGAGGATAGGATAGGATAGAGGATAGGATAGGATAGAGGATAGGATAGGATAGAGGATAGGATAGGATAGAGGATAGCATAGGATAGAGGATAGGATAGGATAGAGGATAGGATAGGATAGAGGATAGGATAGGATAGAGGATAGGATAGGATAGAGGATAGGATAGGATAGAGGATAGGATAGGATAGAGGATAGGATAGGATAGAGGATAGGATAGGATAGAGGATAGGATAGGATAGAGGATAGGATAGGATACAGGATAGGATAGGATAGAGGATATGATAGGATAGAGGATATGATATGGTAGAGGATAGGAAAGAGGATAGGATATAATACAGTATAGGATAGGATTGAGTATAGGATGGGATAGAGGATAGGATAGGGTATTGGATGGGATAGAGGATAGGATAGGATACAGGATAGGATAGGATAGAGGATAAGATAGGATAGAAGATAGGATAGGATATAGGATAGGATAGGATAGGATAGGATAGAGGATAGGATAGGATAGAGGATTGGATAGGATAGAGGATAGGATAGGATACAGGATAGGATAGGATAGAGGATAGGGTAGGATAGAGGATAGGATAGGATAGGATAGGATAGAGGATAGGATAGGACAGAGGATAGGATAGGATAGAGGATAGGATAGGATAGAGGGTAGGGTAGAATTTGGATAAGATACAGGATAGGATAGGATAAAGCATAGGATAGGATAGAGGATAGGATAAGATAGAGGAGAGGATAGGATAGAGGATACGATAGGATAGAGGTTAGGATAGTATAGAGGATAGGATAGGATAGAGGATAGTATAGGATAGAGAATAGGATTGGGTAGAGGATAGGATAGGACAGAGGATAGGATAGGATAGAGGATAGGATAAAGCATAGGATAGGATAGAGGATAGGATAGGATAGAGGATAGGATAGGATAGAGGTTAGGATAGTATAGAGGATAGGATAGGATAGAGGATAGGATAGGATAGATTATAGGATAGGATAGAGGATACGATATGATAGAGGATAGGAAAGAGGATAGGATATAATACAGTATAGGATAGGATTGAGTATAGGATGGGATAGAGGATAGGATAGGGTATTGGATAGGATAGAGGATAGAGGATAGGATAGGATAGAGGATAGGATAGGATAGAAGATAGGATCGGATAGAGGATAGGATAGGATAGGATAGGATAGGATAGAGGATAGGATAGGATAGAGGATAGGATATGATAGAGGATGGGATAGGATAGAGGATAGGATAGGATAGAGGATAGGATAGGATAGCAGATAGGATCGGATAGAGGATAGGATAGGATAGGATAGGATAGAGGATAGGATAGGATAGAGGATAGGATATGATAGAGGATAGGATAGGGTAAAGGATAGGATAGGATAGAGGATAGGATAGGATAAAGCATAGGATAGGATAGAGGATAGGATAAGATAGAGGATAGGATAGGATAGAGGATACGATAGGATAGAGGTTAGGATAGTATAGAGGATAGGATAGGATAGAGGATAGTATAGGATAGAGGATAGGATAGGGTAGAGGATAGGATATGATAGGATAGAGGATAGGATAGGATAGAGGATAGGATAGGATACAGGATAGGATAGGATAGAGGATAGGGTAGGATAGAGGATAGGATAGGATAGAGGATAGGATAGGATAGAGGATAGGATAGGATAGAGGATAGGATAGGATAGAGGATAGGATAGGATAGAGGATAGGATAGGATAGAGGATAGCATAGGATAGAGGATAGGATAGGATAGAGGATAGGATAGGATAGAGGATAGGATAGGATAGAGGATAGGATAGGATAGAGGATAGGATAGGATAGAGGATAGGATAGGATAGAGGATAGGATAGGATAGAGGATAGGATAGGATAGAGGATAGGATAGGATAGAGGATAGGATAGGATACAGGATAGGATAGGATAGAGGATATGATAGGATAGAGGATATGATATGGTAGAGGATAGGAAAGAGGATAGGATATAATACAGTATAGGATAGGATTGAGTATAGGATGGGATAGAGGATAGGATAGGGTATTGGATGGGATAGAGGATAGGATAGGATACAGGATAGGATAGGATAGAGGATAAGATAGGATAGAAGATAGGATAGGATATAGGATAGGATAGGATAGGATAGGATAGAGGATAGGATAGGATAGAGGATTGGATAGGATAGAGGATAGGATAGGATACAGGATAGGATAGGATAGAGGATAGGGTAGGATAGAGGATAGGATAGGATAGGATAGGATAGAGGATAGGATAGGACAGAGGATAGGATAGGATAGAGGATAGGATAGGATAGAGGGTAGGGTAGAATTTGGATAAGATACAGGATAGGATAGGATAAAGCATAGGATAGGATAGAGGATAGGATAAGATAGAGGAGAGGATAGGATAGAGGATACGATAGGATAGAGGTTAGGATAGTATAGAGGATAGGATAGGATAGAGGATAGTATAGGATAGAGAATAGGATTGGGTAGAGGATAGGATAGGACAGAGGATAGGATAGGATAGAGGATAGGATAAGATAGGATAGAGGATAGGATAGGATAGAGGATAGGATAGGATAGAGGATAGGATAGGATAGAGGCTATGTTTTTCAATCATTTAAAAGACAGGATTCATAGAAGTTCAGATTAAACAATGTTCGAACTTATACTAGAATAAAATACACAATTTCCCGGTTGAACAAATTCTTGCTTCGGCATAAAAACCTCGACGGATTACGAGGAAAAGCCAAAGCAAGATGCAATAAATTTATTCTATTAAGCAACTACAAAAATTTCGTCGTACGAAAGCCCAGTATCAAATAGTGTTTAAATATAGATAACGCGGTTAGAAAATCGGCGTTTCAAGCAATTTACATGCTAAAGGACATTTTAGTCTAAAACTAAGAGAGCTCTCTTACCGTTAATACTCAAGTCTCTGCGCGTAGTGATCCACAGCAGAGTTCCACTGGAACTCTGCACAATTGCCGGCTGGCCCATAAGGCACTCCTCTGCCGGCAGCACTACGGCTAGCCTTGCAATCCGTCCCAGCTTCGGGATTCACTGGAAAGGAGCTTCAAAGCTGCCAATGCCCTTGGATCTGTGAGCCGGCCTGGGAGGATTCAAGTATTGCCGAACCGAGTGCGAAACCAAATCTCCTATTACCCGGGATCACTCGCGTGAGCATTCAAACCAAAAAAGCAACTCAATTTTTAATTACGAACTATCGCATGAAGGACCCGAGTCGACTCTCTCCTTCTGACAAGTAAATTCAACCTTTTTTCTCAACACACTCTTTCTTTGTTCGCGACCGTTTCCACAACAACGCCTGCTTGTCAATCGCGACCACCGTGAATCGCTCGCTAGACTCGCATATATATCTACATGACGCGATTATCGTCTTCCTTCGCGATGATACGATCGACATTACAAAATCGCCGCGAACAGGCTAGGATAGGAGAGATAATAGGATAGGATAGAGGATAGGATAGGATAAAGCATAGGATAGGATAGAGGATAGGATAGGATAGAGGATAGGATAGGATAGAGGTTAGGATAGTATAGAGGATAGGATAGGATAGAGGATAGGATAGGATAGATTATAGGATAGGATAGAGGATACGATATGATAGAGGATAGGAAAGAGGATAGGATATAATACAGTATAGGATAGGATTGAGTATAGGATGGGATAGAGGATAGGATAGGGTATTGGATAGGATAGAGGATAGAGGATAGGATAGGATAGAGGATAGGATAGGATAGAAGATAGGATCGGATAGAGGATAGGATAGGATAGGATAGGATAGAGGATAGGATAGGATAGAGGATAGGATATGATAGAGGATGGGATAGGATAGAGGATAGGATAGGATAGAGGATAGGATAGGATAGGATAGAGGATAGGATAGGATAGAGGATAGGATAGGATAGAGGATAGGATAGGATAGAGGATAGGATAGGATAGAGGATAGGATAGGATAGAGGATAGGATAGGATAGAGGATAGGATAGGATAGAGGATAGGATAGGATAGAGGATAGGATAGGATAGAGGATAGGCTAAGATAGAGGATAGGATAGGATAGAGGATAGGATAGGATAGAGGATAGGATAGGATAGAGGATAGGATAGGATAGAGGATAGGATAGGATAGAGGGTAGGGTAGAATTTGGATAAGATACAGGATAGGATAGGATAGAGGATAGTATAGGATAGAGAATAGGATAGGATAGAGGAAAGGATAGGATAAAGGATAGCATTGGATAGACGATAGGATAGGATAGTGGATAGGATAGGATGGATGATAGTATAGAGTATAGTATAGAGTAATGGATGGGATAGTGAATATTATAGGATAGAGGATAGGATAGGACAGAGGATAGGATAGAGGATAGGATAGAGGATAGGATAGGATAGAGGATAGGATAGAGGATAGGATAGGATAGAGGATAGGATAGAGGGTAGGATAGAGGATAGGATAGGATAGAGGATAGGATAGGATAGAGGATAGGATAGGGTAGAGGATAGGATAGGATGGAGGATATGATATGATAGAGGATAATAAAGAGGATAGAATAAAAGACAGTATAGGATAGGATTGAGTATAGGATGGGATAGAGGATAGGATAGGATAGGGCATAGGATAGGATAAAGGATGGGATTGAGTATAGGATGGGATAGAGGATAGGATAGGGTATTGGATAGGATAGAGGATAGGATAGGATACAGGATAGGATAGGATAGAGGATAAGATAGGATAGAGGATAGGATAGGATATAGGATAGGATAGGATAGGATAGGATAGAGGATAGGATAGGATAGAGGATTGGATAGGATAGAGGATAGGATAGGATACAGGATAGGATAGGATAGAGGATAGGGTAGGATAGAGGATAGGATAGGATAGAGGATAGGATAGGATAGAGGATAGGATAGGATAGAGGATAGGATAGGATAGAGGATAGGATAGGATAGAGGATAGGATAGGATAGGATAGGATAGAGGATAGGATAGGATAGAGGATAGGATAGGATAGAGGATAGGATAGGATAGAGGATAGGATAGGATAGAGGATAGGATAGGATAGAGGATAGGATAGGATAGAGGATAGGATAGGATAGAGGATAGGATAGGATAGAGGATAGGATAGGATAGAGGATAGGATAGGATAGAGGATAGGATAGGATAGAGGTTAGGATAGGATAGGATAGAGGATAGGATAGGATAGAGGATAGGATAGGATAGAGGATAGGATAGGGTAGATTATAGGATAGGATCGAGGATATGATACGATAATGGATAGGAAAGAGGATAGGATATAATACAGTATAGGATAGGATTGAGTATAGGGTGGTGTTCGAGATTCGAACGATAACGACTTGATCTGATTTCTGTTCGACACCAAGCTATAAATAGCCCGTTATTGTTCTGGTCTCGTACATGTTGTCTTCGTCGATGCGATCGCTTCTGTTTCGTCCTTTCTTTGTGTCGCTCCTTCTCCGTCCTTCGTTCGTCTCTCTGCTATTGTTTCCCCAAATTTCAAACCACCCGTTTCTTCAAGATCCACCGATCGCGTCGACGGAGACAACGGTTTCTCGTCTGATCGACATTCGACCATACGCTTTCGGCTTGTACGCGTCTCGTTCACGCTCTCTGTACTCTAGCTTCAATTACGTTTCCGCGGCCGCTCCGCACGTATTCAAGCTCGAGCTTCACGTACATTCGAAAGTCCAAGTACGACTGTTCACAGTTTTCTACCATTATTGTTCTACCCTGTCAATAATCTTCTTTCATCCGCGTCGCGAATCGTCTCGTCCCGCGTGCAAGATTTCCGTTCTTCCGCGGTCAAGATCATCCGTTGCGCCGCGAGCAAGATTTCCGTTATCGCCGTTCCTCCGTGTTTGTCCGAGCGTCAGTGTACGTCAGTGTACTGTGAGTTTTGTCTTTTAAAATAAATAACCGTTGGTTCCGTGCATTTTTCGTTTCTTGCGAAATCCATTCGTCTCCTCCGGAACTTCATCCTTCTTTCCGGTGCTCTCATTCCGCGTCCACCGCTGGACGGTCCCGGCACTCGGCAATTCGCCGAACAGATGGGATAGAGGATAGGATAGGGTATTGGATAGGATAGAGGATAGGATAGGATAGAGGACAGGATAGGATACAGGATAGGATAGGATAGAGGATAGGATAGGATAGAGGATAGGATAGGATAGAGGATAGGATAGGATAGACGAGAGGATAGGATAGAGGATAGAATAGGATAGAGGTTTGGATAGGATAGAGGATTGGATAGGGTAGAGGATCGGATAGGATAGGATAGGATAGAGGATAGGATAGGATAGAGGATAGGATAGGATAGAGGATAGGGTAGGATAGAGGGTAGCGTAGAATTTCCATAGGATACAGGATAGCATAGGATAGAGAATAGGATAGGATAGAGGATATTATAGGGTAGAGGATAGGATAGGATAGAGGATATAATATGTTAGAGGATAGGAAAGAGGATAGGATACAATACGGTATAGGATGGGATAGAGGATAGGATAGGGTATTGGATAGGATAGAGGATAGGATCGGATAGGATAGGATAGGATAGAGGATAGGATAGGATAGAGGAGAGGATAGGATAGAGGATAGGATAGGATAGAGGATAGGATAGGATAGAGGATAGGATAGGATAGAGGATTGGATAGGATAGAGGATCGGATAGGATAGGATAGGATAGAGGATAGGATAGGATAGAGGATAGGATAGGATAGAGGATAGGATAGGATAGAGGATAGGATAGGATAGAGGATAGGATAGGATAGAGGATAGGATAGGATAGGATAGGATAGAGGATAGGATAGGATAGAGGATAGGATAAGATAGAGGATAGGATAGGATAGAGGATAGGATAGGATAGAGGATAGGATAGGATAGAGGGTAGGGTAGAATTTGGATAAGATACAGGATAGGATAGGATAAAGCATAGGATAGGATAGAGGATAGGATAAGATAGAGGAGAGGATAGGATAGAGGATACGATAGGATAGAGGTTAGGATAGTATAGAGGATAGGATAGGATAGAGGATAGTATAGGATAGAGGATAGGATAGGGTAGAGGATAGGATAGGATAGGATAGAGGATAGGATAGGATAGAGGATAGGATAGGATAGAGGATCGGATAGGATAGAGGATAGGATAGGATAGAGGATAGGATAGGATAGAGGATAGGATAGGATAGAGGATAGGATAGGATAGAGGATAGGATAGGATAGAGGATAGGATAGGATAGAGGATAGGATAGGATAGAGGATAGGATAGGATAGAGGATAAGATAGAGGATAGGATAGAGGATAGGATAGGATAGAGGATAGGATAGGATAGAGGATAGGATAGGGTAGAGGATAGGATAGGATAGAGGAGAGTATAGGATAGAGGATAGTATAGGATAGAGGATAGGATAGGATAGAGGATAGGATAGGATAAAGGATAGGATAGAGGATAGGATATAATACAGTATAGGATAGGATTGAGTATAGGATGGGGTAGAGGATAGGATAGGGTATTGGATAGGATAGAGGATAGGATAGGATAGAGGACAGGATAGGATAGAGGATAGGACAGGATAGAGGATAGGATAGGATAGAGGAGAGGATAGGATAGAGGATAGGATAGGATAGAGGATAGGATAGGATAGAGGATAGGATAGGATAGAGGATTGGATAGGATAGAGGATCGGATAGGATAGGATAGGATAGAGGATAGGATAGGATAGAGGATAGGATAGGATAGAGGATAGGATAGGATAGAGGATAGGATAGGATAGGATAGGATAGAGGATAGGACAGGATAGAGGATAGGATAGGATAGAGGATAGGATAGGATAGAGGATAGGATAGGATAGAGGGTAGGGTAGAATTTGGATAAGCTGCAGGATAGGATAGGATAAAGCATAGGATAGGATAGAGGATAGGATAAGATAGAGGAGAGGATAGGATAGAGGATACGATAGGATAGAGGTTAGGATAGTATAGAGGATAGGATAGGATAGAGGATAGTATAGGATAGAGGATAGGATAGGGTAGAGGATAGAGGATAGGATAGGATAGAGGATAGGATAGGATAGAGGATAGGATAGGATAGAGGATAGGATAGGATAGAGGATAGGATAGGATAGAGGATAGGATAGGATAGAGGATAGGATAGGATAGAGGATAGGATAGGATAGAGGATAGGATAGGATAGAGGATAGGATAGGATAGAGGATAGGATAGGATAGAGGATAGGATAGGATAGAGGATAGGATAGGATAGAGGATAGGATAGGATAGAGGATAGGATAGGATAGAGGATAGGATAGGATAGAGGATAGGATAGGATAGAGGATAGGATAGGATAGAGGATAGGATAGGATAGAGGATAGGATAGGATAGAGGATAGGATAGGATAGAGGATAGGATATGATAGAGGGTTGGATAGGATACAGGATAGGATAGGATAGAGGATAGGATAGGATAGAGGATAGGATAGGATAGGATAGAGGATAGGATAGGATAGAGGATTGGATAGGATAGAGGATAGGATAGGGTAGAGGACAGGATAGGATAGAGGATACGATAGGATAGAGGAGAGGATAGGATAGAGGATAGGATGGGATAGAGGATAGGATAGAGGATAGGATAGGATACAGGATAGGATAGGATAGAGGATAGGATAGGATAGAGGATAGGATAGGATAGAGGATAGGATAGGATAGAGGATAGGATAGGATAGAGGATAGGATAGGATAGAGGATAGGATAGGATAGAGGATAGGATAGGAGAGAGAATAGGATAGGATAGAGGATAGGATAGAATAAAACATAGGACAGGATAGAGGATAGGATAGGATAGGATAGGATAGAGGATAGGATAGGATAGAGGATAAGATAGGATAGAGGATAGGATAGGATAGAGGATAGGATAGGATAGAGGATAGGATAGGATAGGATAGGATAGAGGATAGGACAGGATAGAGGATAGGATAGGATAGAGGATAGGATAGGATAGAGGATAGGATAGGATAGAGGGTAGGGTAGAATTTGGATAAGCAACAGGATAGGATAGGATAAAGCATAGGATAGGATAGAGGATAGGATAAGATAGAGGAGAGGATAGGATAGAGGATACGATAGGATAGAGGTTAGGATAGTATAGAGGATAGGATAGGATAGAGGATAGTATAGGATAGAGGATAGGATAGGGTAGAGGATAGAGGATAGGATAGGATAGAGGATAGGATAGGATAGAGGATAGGATAGGATAGAGGATAGGATAGGATAGAGGATAGGATAGGATAGAGGATAGGATAGGATAGAGGATAGGATAGGATAGAGGATAGGATAGGATAGAGGATAGGATAGGATAGAGGATAGGATAGGATAGAGGATAGGATAGGATAGAGGATAGGATAGGATAGAGGATAGGATATGATAGAGGGTTGGATAGGATACAGGATAGGATAGGATAGAGGATAGGATAGGATAGAGGATAGGATAGGATAGAGGATAGGATAGGATAGAGGATAGGATAGGATAGAGGATAGGATAGGATAGAGGATAGGATAGGATAGAGGATAGGATAGGATAGAGGATAGGATAGGATAGAGGATAGGATAGGATAGAGGATAGGATAGGATAGAGGATAGGATAGGATAGGATAGAGGATAGGATAGGATAGAGGATTGGATAGGATAGAGGATAGGATAGGTTAGAGGACAGGATAGGATAGAGGATACGATAGGATAGAGGAGAGGATAGGATAGAGGATAGGATGGGATACAGGATAGGATAGGATAGAGGATAGGATAGGATAGAGGATAGGATAGGTTAGAGGATAGGATAGGATAGAGGATAGGATAGGATAGAGGATAGGATAGGATAGAGGATAGGATAGGATAGAGGATAGGATAGGATAGAGGATAGGATAGGATAGAGGATAGGATAGGATAGAGGATAGGATAGGATAGAGGATAGGATAGGATAGAGGATAGGATAGGAGAGAGAATAGGATAGGATAGAGGATAGGATAGAATAAAACATAGGACAGGATAGAGGATAGGATAGGATAGAGGATAGGATAGGATAGAGGTTAGGATAGTATAGAGGATAGGATAGGATAGAGGATAGGATAGGATAGAGGGTAGGATAGGATAGAGGATAGGATAGGATAGAGTATAGGATAGGATAGAGGATAGGATAGGGTAGAGGATAGGATAGAATAGGATAGGATAGAGGATAGGATAGGATAGAGAATAGGATAGGATAGAGGATAGGATAGGATAGAGGATAGGATAGGATAGAGGATAGGATAGGATAGAGGATAGGATAGGATAGATAATAGGATAGGATAGAGGATAGGATTGGATAGAGGATAGGATAGGATAGAGGATATGATATGATAGAGGATAGGAAAGAGGATAGGATATAATACAGTATAGGATAGGATTGAGTATAGGATGGGATAGAGGATAGGATAGGGTATTGGATAGGATAGAGGATAGGATAGGATACAGGATAGGATAGGATAGAGGATAGGATAGGATAGAGGATAGGATAGGATAGGATAGTATAGGATAGGATAGGATAGAGGATAGGATAGGATAGAGGATAGGATAGGATAGAGGATAGGATAGGATAGAGGATAGGATAGGATAGAGGATAGGATAGGATAGAGGATAGGATAGGATAGAGGATAGGATAGGATAGAGGGTAGGGTAGAATTTGGATAAGATACAGGATAGGATAGGATAGAGGATAGTATAGGATAGTGGATAGGATAGGATAGAGGATAGGATAGAATAGAGGATAGGATAGAGGATAGGATAGAATAAAACATAGGACAGGATAGAGGATAGGATAGGATAGAGGATAGGATAGGATAGAGGTTAGGATAGTATAGAGGATAGGATAGGATAGAGGATAGGATACGATAGAGGATAGGATAGGATAGAGGTTAGGATAGTATAGAGGATAGGATAGGATAGAGGATAGGATAGGATAGAGGATAGGATAGGATAGAGGGTAGGATAGGAAAGAGGATAGGATAGGATAGAGGATAGGATAGGATAAAGGATAGGATAGAGGATAGGATAGAGGATAGGATAGGATAGAGGATAGGATAGGATAGAGGATAGGATAGGATAGAGGATAGGATAGGATAGAGGATAGGAAAGAGGATAGGATATAATACAGCATAGGATAGGATTGAGTATAGGATGGGATAGAGGATAGGATAGGATAGAGGATAGGATAGGATAGAGGATAGGATAGGATAGAGGATAGGATAGGATAGAGGATAGGATAGGATAGAGGAGAGGATAGGATAGCGGATAGGATAGGATAGAGGATAGGATAGGATAGAGGATAGGATAGGATAGAGGAGAGGATAGGATAGCGGATAGGATAGGATAGAGGATAGGATAGGATAGAGGATAGGATAGGATAGAGGAGAGGATAGGATAGAGGATAGGATAGGATAGAGGATAGGATAGGATAGAGGATAGGATAGGATAGAGAATAGGATAGGATAGAGGATAGGATAGGACACAGGATAGCATAGGATAGAGTATAGGATAGGATAGAGAATAGGATAGGATAGAGGATATTATGGGGTAGAGGATAGGATAGGATAGGATAGAGGATATGATATGATAGAGGATAGGAAAGAGGATAGGATATAATACAGAATAGGATAGTATTGAGTATAGAATGGGATAGAGGATAGGATAGGGTATTGGATAGGATAGAGGATAGGATAGGATAGAGGATAGTATAGGATAGAGGATAGGATAGGTTAGAGGATAGGATAGGATAGAGGATAGGATAGGATAGATGATAGGATAGGATAGATGATAAGATAGGATAGAGGATAGGATAGGGTAGAGGATAGGATAGGATAGTGGATAGGATAGGATAGAGGATAGGATAGGATAGAGGATAGGATAGGATAGAGGATAGGATAGGATAGAGGATAGGAAAGAGGATAGGATATAATACAGAAAAGGATAGTATTGAGTATAGAATGGGATAGAGGATAGGATAGGGTATTGGATAGGATAGAGGATAGGATAGGATAGAGGATAGGATAGGATAGAGGAGAGGATAGGATAGAGGATAGGATAGGATAGAGGATAGGATAGGATAGAGGATAGGATAGGATAGAGGATAGGATAGGATAGAGGATAGGATAGGATAGATGTTAGGATAGGATAGATGTTAGGATAGGATAGAGGATAGGATAGGATAGAGGATATGATATGATAGAGGATAGGAAAGAGGATAGGATATAATACAGAATAGGATAGTATTGAGTATAGAATGGGATAGAGGATAGGATAGGGTATTGGATAGGATAGAGGATAGGATAGGATAGAGGATAGTATAGGATAGAGGATAGGATAGGTTAGAGGATAGGATAGGATAGAGGATAGGATAGGATAGATGATAGGATAGGATAGATGATAAGATAGGATAGAGGATAGGATAGGGTAGAGGATAGGATAGGATAGTGGATAGGATAGGATAGAGGATAGGATAGGATAGAGGATAGGATAGGATAGAGGATAGGATAGGATAGAGGATAGGAAAGAGGATAGGATATAATACAGAAAAGGATAGTATTGAGTATAGAATGGGATAGAGGATAGGATAGGGTATTGGATAGGATAGAGGATAGGATAGGATAGAGGATAGGATAGGATAGAGGAGAGGATAGGATAGAGGATAGGATAGGATAGAGGATAGGATAGGATAGAGGATAGGATAGGATAGAGGATAGGATAGGATAGAGGATAGGATAGGATAGAGGATAGGATAGGATAGATGTTAGGATAGGATAGATGTTAGGATAGGATAGAGGATAGGATAGGATAGAGGATATGATATGATAGAGGATAGGAAAGAGGATAGGATATAATACAGAATAGTATAGTATTGAGTATAGAATGGGATAGAGGATAGGATAGGGTATTGGATAGGATAGAGGATAGGATAGGATAGAGGATAGGCTAGGATAGAGGAGAGGATAGGATAGAGGATAGGATAGGATAGAGGATAGGATAGGATAGAGGATAGGATAGGATAGAGGATAGGATAGGATAGAGGATAGGATAGGGGATTGGATAGGATAGAGGATAGGATAGGGGAATGGATAGGGTAGCCTATAGGAGAGAGGATAGGATAAGTTAGAGGATAGGATAGGATAGAGGATAGGATAGGGGATTGAATGGGATAGAGGATAGGATAGGGGAATGGATAGGGTAGCCTATAGGATAGGGGATTGGATAGGATAGAGGATACGATATTATAGAGGATTGGATAGGATAGGGGATATTATAGGATAGAGAATAGGATAGGATAGCGGATAGGATACGATATAGGATTGGGTAGGATAGAGGATAGTATAGGATAGAGGATAGGATAGGATAGAGGATAGGATAGGATAGAGGATAGGTTAGAATAGAGGATAGGATAGAGGATAGGATAGGATAGAGGATAGGGTAGGATAGAGGATAGGATAATATAGAGGATAAGATAGGATAGAGGATAGGAAAGGATAGAGGATAGGATAGGATAGAGGATAGGATAGGATAGAGGATAGGATAGAATAGAGGATAGGATAGAGGATAGGATAGGATAGAGGATAGGATAGGATAGAGGATAGGATAGGATAGAGGATAGGATAGGATAGTGGATAGGATAGGATAGAGGATAGGATAGGATAGAGGATAGGATAGGATAGAGGATAGGATAGGATAGAGGATAGGAAAGAGGATAGGATATAATACAGAAAAGGATAGTATTGAGTATAGAATGGGATAGAGGATAGGATAGGGTATTGGATAGGATAGAGGATAGGATAGGATACAGGATAGGATAGGATAGAGGAGAGGATAGGATAGAGGATAGGATAGGATAGAGGATAGGATAGGATAGAGGATAGGATAGGATAGAGGATAGGATAGGATAGAGGATAGGATAGGATAGATGTTAGGATAGGATAGATGTTAGGATAGGATAGAGGATAGGATAGGATAGAGGATACGATATTATAGAGGATTGGATAGCATATAGAATAGGATAGGATTGAGGATACGATATTATAGAGGATAGGATAGGAAAGAGGATACGATATTATAGAGGATAGGATAGGATATAGTATAGGATAGGATAGAGGATAGGATAGGAGAGAGGATAGGATAAGTTAGAGGATAGGATAGGATAGAGGATAGGATAGGGGATTGGATAGGATAGAGGATAGGATAGGGGAATGGATAGGGTAGCCTATAGGAGAGAGGATAGGATAAGTTAGAGGATAGGATAGGATAGAGGATAGGATAGGGGATTGAATGGGATAGAGGATAGGATAGGGGAATGGATAGGGTAGCCTATAGGATAGGGGATTGGATAGGATAGAGGATACGATATTATAGAGGATTGGATAGGATAGGGGGTATTACAGGATAGAGAATAGGATAGGATAGCGGATAGGATACGATATAGGATTGGGTAGGATAGAGGATAGGATACGATAGAGGATAGGATAGGATAGGATAAGGAATAGGATAGGATAGATGATATTATAGGATAGAGGATAGGATAGGATAGAGGATAGGATAGGATAGAGGATAGGTTAGAATAGAGGATAGGATAGAGGATAGGATAGGATAGAGGATAGGGTAGGATAGAGGATAGGATAATATAGAGGATAAGATAGGATAGAGGATAGGAAAGGATAGAGGATAGGATAGGATAGAGGATAGGATAGGATAGAGGATAGGATAGAATAGAGGATAGGATAGAGGATAGGATA
>NW_027489312.1:0-55851 GCF_050948215.1 Halictus rubicundus | reverse complement strand
TGTGATCCTTATTGGGCCCACCGTGAAATATGGAACAAGAAGCGGATCGCGTGTTATTGTATGCGCCTCGTATTCGGGCGCACACGATCCCGGCCGACGGGATATAATACCCTGCGGGAATAATGATTCCCCTCTGTGACGCAAATTTTTCGAGCGGAGACTGAAATTCGAATTTTTACGGATAAACAAGAAAGCCCGTCACGTGCGCGATTTCAACGGGAATATCTACATATGTCGGGTATGCAAACAAGAACTTTTTCATCCCATTCTTCCGTTTGTTTCAAACGCCAATGCAACTCGATGAATAAATATGAACTTCCCGGAACATGCGAAAAATCCCTCGGCGAAATAGTCAATCGAAGTTTTCTTGTGAGGTTTAAAGCAAACGCGAAGTATTCGTCAAACAATTTGATTATTTATTAAATTATTTCTTAATCTATTTAATAATCAGAATAATTATTGTTAGAATACGATAGAATTTCGTGGCTTGATTTCAAGAAATATTGTAATCGAATACCGTTGTCTGGCCCTCCGGAATTTTAATTAAAAATTCCGTAAAATTAACAGAGCTATGGCTCGCGATCAGTTCATGCTCCTACGATACTCAGCACGACACGTAGAACGTAAAACGCGTTGTTTGGGAGAATTCTAATTTCTTAAAATCTCTATTAACAGTTAGAATTTCTAACAACGATGATACTATTAAAATTAATTGTTTCATGGGATTTTCCGTAAAAATAGCTTTCTGTCGGAACGTTCACGATTCACAAGCTCAATTCACTGTTACAAAGGAAATCATGAAAAATATCAGGTCACTTTGAATTGTCACTTTTAGATAGACACAAGACGTCAGAAATGACGCTTTTATATCGACAATAACTAGCGTCCTAAGCCAGCGTCCTGCTCAGGGTTTTTAGGTGGTTTTCCCCTGAGACAGAGGACAAATGTCGGGACGTTTACTGTCTGATTGAGGCCACCGGGTTAAAGAAAATTTCTTTTCTTCCACCGACTTTTCAGACAGAGGTTAACATGTCAAGGAGCCGTCTTTCGATTACGAGGCGTGAAGGTTGGGACGTTACCGCAGACGAATTTAGCCGCGGTCGGGACGCCCGTTTTTTCGAGAGGGGGAGCAGTGTTACGATGGAAGCTGTCGATTGCGGCGATCGAGAGAAGTTGGCCGTCGTATCGATATTGTGGTATCCGGACAACGGGGTTGTTGTTAAGAAGAAGACAGACGACAGAATCTCTCGAGTCGTCGAAGCGAGAGCACGCACCTGTATCGCATCTTTTAACATTGTCCGTTGACAGCCAATAAATAGTTATTTAGTTGTTGGTAGTGTTCGGTGTTGTTGTTTAGTTGAGGGATGTGTTCGCCGGCGAGGCGGGGCCGAAGCCTCCGCAACAATATTTTCCTGTCAAAGCAATTTTCTTTCGTTACGTCAACGGTATGACGAATCGCCCTAAAAGTTTCAATACAATCGGTCGCACGGTCTCTGGGAAAGTAATTCCGAAAGATCAGCAAATTTCACAGTGTCCAACAATATCTTCTCCTGTCCCTTGCGGCACTATTTTATTTGATTCATCAAACGCTACGTCTGTATCACCTGTAACAGCTTTTTCACGATATGCCCAAAGGGAGACGGTTCACTCTATGACGTAGGTAGATTTTGCCTACAACCCTTAATTTTTAACGTTAAAATGATGATTTCACATCACTTTATAGAAATATCGAGAACACGTTCAGTCAGATTTTCAACGATTTCGAGCGTATGTCCGAAGAAACAAAAAAATTAATTTATCCTCCAAAAATCTTCAGAAAATCTAATATTATATTATTCTATTAATTTTATACAAAAATGAGTTTTTAGGACCTTATAGTGATAACTAGACTGCGGATCTTTATGCATTTATGGCTTATGAAAATGTTTAAAAAATGCTATAAAATAAAATTCGATAGAATTTAGCACGATTTTCATTTGTTTTGGATTTACAGAGGCTTTTCCCATGAAAAATAGTTTTTCTATTTTATTTCATTTTCTGGAAATTTGTCTGCAAAAATTGGAAATTGCATAAACATCCGCAGTCTAGTGATAACATAAGAGTGTGTACTAAAAATGTTGTCGTTTGAAAAAAATGTTTCTTTCACCATTTATTTTGCAATTGTTTCAAACAAATGCGATGTTTTCATGGCACGAATATTCTTAAAAATTGAGGATTCTGAATTGAGGATTCGATTCTGAAAAAAGGAAGATATAGCCCAAAGCGTCGCCTTGACAACTCTTTTTTTAAGAATTCAAATTATTTGAAGTGAATGCTGCACTTATGTTACCTCGTCCGGCCGCAGTTTCTACCGCGCGCCAGCCGTCGGAGGCTGCATATCATGGTGCAGCGTTCATTTCATAACTTTAATTTCGTCAATTTTAAACTGTCCGATATTTTGATAAAGGTCCTCGTATTCTTCAAATTTTGAAAAATGTTCCTGCCACGAAAACATTGCATTTGTCTAAAACAATTGCAATAAATAAATGGTGAAGAAAACATTTTTTTTATTTCAAATGACAACGTTTTTAACGTACCGGACACTCTAAGACTGTGTGTGCATTTGAGAGTAAAACTGTCGCGAGTTACTCTCCAGAGTCAAATTCGTCAGTGTTTTATTATGCACGAAAGGGATAGCCCTCTCCGGTAGCAAATATTTCCGATGCTACCGGAGAGTGCCATTCCTTTCGTGCATAATAAAACACTGACGAATTGACTCTGGAGAATAAGTCGCGACAGTGTTACCCCTACATTGGCACGCATCCTTAGAGTGTATGTAGACTAAAAATGTTGTCACTCGAAGAAAATGTTTTTCCACCGTTTATTTTGCAATTGTTTGAAACAAATGTTCCTGCTTTCGTGGCAGGAGCATTTTAAAAACTTTAAGGGAAATGAGGAACTTTCTCATAAAAGCGGACAGTTTCAAATTTCCGTAATTAAAGTTATTTCAAGTGAACGCTGCACCGTGACATACAGCTTCCGACGGCAGGCGCGCGGTAGAAGCAGCGGCCGGACATCTTACCTACGTGCAGCGTTCACTTAAAATAATTTTAATTCTCATTAAATTGTCAGTAATGGGGACACTTTGCGCTATCTCCCCATTCTTTTTCAAATTTTTAAGAATATTCCGGCCATGAAAATATTGCATCTGTTTCAAACAATTGCAAAATGAATGGTGAAAAAAACATTTTTTTCAAATGACAACATTTTTAGTATACTCATCACTATAAGCTCCCAAAAACTCATCTTTGATCTTTGTCGATTTGTTAGTTCTAGCCGTATAATTTAATGAAAAAAGAGTGACACTTTCTTACTTTTCTGTAAAATCATGAAAATCCTTTGAGACTTGTTCATAGGTGACTACAACATATTCAAATTTGAACAAAATGCGAAACATTGCTGCAACAAGAGTCCGATTTCGCGTGGAATGATCCTTATAAGAACAAGGTGAGAGCATATCGTTTCATAGAGGACGAAATACAGAAAGTTTCTGATACAATCGAACGAATCAGTTCGAGGGAACGGCGAGAACGTCCGCGACGTCGGCCATTGTGGATGGAAATCATTTTCCTTAGCCTCCGCCGAGGAATAAAAAGTCATGTGCAGCTCTGAAGACGCAGGGAATCGAATCGCATAGTTATCGGATGCACCGGCCAGCCTCGTTTTCATAACTTACCTTGGCCGGGAAACCATGGCGTTGTGAAAACAGTTAGTTAATGGGACGCGGGCGAAGTTTACAAGCTGATCGAGCAACGTTTAATAAAGTCAGAGAATTTTAAACTTTCGTCACTTGCCCGGTTCGATCTATCGCTTGAAATTACCGGTCGAATAAACGGGGCTTTTAGGAGTTGTAACCCCCGACGAATTATATCAGGTTAGATAAACGTGGAAGTTCGTGTCATCTATTAACCCTTAACACCCCAACGTGCTTCTGTATCATAACTGACCACTACTGTCCAAAATATGGCGAGTGTATAATCGATTAATAAAATGGCTTTTAGCAAACAAATAAGATCTATCGGTTTCTAGAAAATCGAAATATGCTCAAGTAGTATGCTCGACGATTATACGGTTCACACACAATTACAGACGTATTTCGCGCGTCCTCGTATCTCCGGAAGATAAAAATGAATTTCTTCATCCCCTCAATCAAGAAAACCACTTGGGAGATCCTTCGTTTTTACGCGAACAAAGGTGGCTGCTTTGCGGGAAGTTTTTTGACGGGAAATTAGCGGAGATGTTGACACCGTTGTTGCTCGTACATCTTACTTTTTTGCAATAAGGAATGCCATTGTGCTTAAATAAAAAGAAAAATTAAAATCGACTTTTACGGATGTTGCACGCAATTTCGCGCAGGAAATAATTCCAAGATATAACGAAGATAGAAATGTTTCTGATCGGTGTACGTTAGCGTACCGTTTTCATTATTTTCAACCGATCCGTCGGAAACTACCTTTAAGAAGTTCAGCTATCTTCTTTCCTGCAATAACCCCAAAGAAAATGATTATATCCGGCTTTTCAGATTGATTTCAATTATATCTACACTACAAAATTCAATAGAATTGAGTAGAATTTCTCTTGATTTTAGATCTACAAAGTTGCTACCACTGAAAATAAGATTTCGTGTTGTTTCTTAAAGTTTGACTACAGAAACTGAAAATTGCCCAAACATCTGCAGTCCATCGACAAGAATCACCCGCCATAATAAATAAAATATCTCGTTAAGCATCGCGTCCGTGATGAGAGGCAAAAAGCACATGAATTTTTCACACCCCCCCAAACATCTCTCGTCGTTCTCATAAGGTCATCGAAGTTGAGATGAGTCACAAGTGATCGAGGGCTGGTTTGTCGATCGCCGGACAATTTCTGAATTACCGAAATTTGGAAGTACAGTGAATTTTCGATATATGTCAACAACACGGGTCTTGCCAGTGTCATCACCATTGTTGCATTTCGATAAGAAACTTTCGATTCTTGTATCGAAAACCTTTATAGAAAATAAAATTGTTCTAAATAAATAATAAGTTGATCGTAAAAAATAGAAACAAGATGAAAATGTGCCTGTTCTTTCAACAACTTTCATAAATTGAAAATAATATTCTCCAATTTTTCTAACACCTTCACAATTTAGCTTTCCAGTTTCCATTTTTCTATAAATAGACAAAATCCACAGCGAACAAAAATTAGCACTTAACGATGTTTGTTTATTGCCCGTTGTTCAATTCCATGTTTGACAATCCACTCTCGACAATCGCGTTCGATACGTTGTTCCACGGATTGCACGTCGCAATTAACACGGGCCGGAAGTCACCGCGCATAATTTTGCGTAAGGAGAGTTATACACTGTCAAATGGCGGAAGACGAACACTGCGGGCTTAATTGTGATCCTTATTGGGCCCACCGTGAAATATGGAACAAGAAGCGGATCGCGTGTAATTGTATGCGCCTCGTATTCGGGCGCACTCGATCCCGGCCAACGGAATTACCATATAATACCCTGCGGGAATAATGATTCCCCTCTGTAACGCAAATTTTTCGAGCGGAGATCGAGATTCGAATTTTTACGGCTAATCGAGAAAGCCCGTCACGTGCGCGATTTCAACGGGAATATCTACATATGTCAGGTATGCAAACAAGAACTTTTTCATCCCATTTTTCCGTTTGTTTCAAACGCCAATGCAATTCGATGAATAAATATGAACTTCCCGGAGCATGCGAAAAATCCCTCGGCGAAATAGTCAATCGAAGTTTTCTTGTGAGGTTTAAAGCAAACGCGAAGTATTCGTCAAACAATTTGATTATTTATTAAATTATTTCTTAATCTATTTAATAATCAGAATAATTATTGTTAGAATACGATAGAATTTCGTGGCTTGATTTCGAGAAATATTGTAATCGAATACCGTTGTCTGGCCCTCCGGAATTTTAATTAAAAATTCCGTAAAATTAACAGAGCTATGGCACGCGATCAGTTCATGCTCCTACGATACTCAGCACGACACGTAGAACGTAAAACGCGTTGTTTGGGACAATTCTAATTTCTTAAAATCTCTATTAACAGTTAGAATTTCTAACAACGATGATACTATTAAAATAAATTGGGAGAGAAAAAAAGAAGAAAGCTGCATGGAACTGGAAGAGGGAAACGGTAGAGGAAGTCGAGGAATTCTGTTATTTAGGAATAAAGTGTGAAAGCAACGGAAAGATAGCAGGTCACGTAAAGGAAAGGATAAAGAGAGCGAACGTGGTCCTAAATCAAGTATGGGGAATCGGCGAAAGGAAATTTAAAAATGATTTTAAAATGAGAATGTTTCTCTTTGATACGTTGGTACTGGGGGTACTCCTATACGGGGTAGAGCTATGGGGCTTTAAGGAGAGAACAGAAGTAGAAAGGATTCAGCTGAAATATATAAAGTGGACACTTGGTTTGGACGTGCGTACCCCAGGATACTTGGTAGTGGAAGAAACAAAAAGGGCGAGGCTTAGAGTAAAGGCAGGAATTAGGGCATGGAAATACACGGAAGGAGTAAGAAACAGAGCAGGGAGGAAGATAGTCAAGGAATGTCTGAAGGAAAAGGAATCAGGGAAAGTTCAGGGCGAAAGCGGGAAAGAAAGGGAGGAATACTTAAAGAGAAACGGATGGAGCCAAGCAGGGGTGGAAGAGATGATAAGGCTAGAGATGGAGGTAGCGGAGAGGCTAAAGGAGAGAGACATTGAGGTACAACGGCAAGAACAATATACAAGGATAGAGCAGTCAAAATATAACAAAAGGTACAAGTTTATAAGAGTGGCAGAGTTACCAGAATACCTAAGTAAGGAGGGAAGAGGGGAAAGTCAAAAGTTAGTAGCCCAAGTAAGATGCGGAAATGCAGAAAACTGGAACAAATACTGGCTGGGAGACGAAGCAAGAGGATGCGACCTGTGTGGGGACAGGTATGGCAATCTGGAGCATCTAACAAGAGAATGCAGGGAAATGGAGGGAAGGATCAGGATGGAGGACATAGTGAGTGGGAGGATAGATACAAATGTTGAAGCGTGGCTTCAAAAGCTCAGAAAGAAGAAAGATAAGCGAGCAGAAATATAAAGGTAATATAAGGAAGCGTAAACCAAAGATAACAGAGTAGGAAATGGTGCAATAATCGGAATAAGAATAGGAACAGGCAGAATATAGGTAGAGTAGTCAGGGTAGGGATGGGTGAGTCGAAGAGGGAAGGGGGGAGAGAGAGAGAGAGAGAGAGAGAGAGAGAGAGAGAGAGAATTAATGCGTGGATAAGATAGTTATTTTTTGTATTCATAGGTTATTGTAAACCGAGTCCAATTCTTGGTCGTAAGGCTGAATAAAGCAATATTATTATTACTCTTTCTCTTTCTCTCTTTCTCCCTCTCTCCTTCGTTAAGGGAATTCAAGTACCTCAGCTTGCTCGCCAAACTACATTGCATTTAAGAGCCAAGACTCCGCAGATTCGCGATAAGGTACAGTGACCACATTACCGACAAAAATAGGCGAAAAATGGTTTTACGTGCCTCAACTTTTCGTCCTTACATGAGAATATTTTTCGCTGGGAAAGCGCTTCTTTGAAAGAGGAAGGTTCAGTCTAGCGCGCGCTGATCGTGAGCTGACGAGATTATGCAGATATTTGGTAATATTAATATAAGCATTAGAAGTAGGCCAAAAAGTCGAGAGTAGCGCGCGCTAGAAAATATCACCGGCTACAAATTGAGCTATATTTTGTCCTGATTCTCTGCGAAATAAAGCGAAAAACTTGAAGCACGTTTCCGCCGTCAGAATTCATGATATCGATAATACAGAGCAAAAAATGTGACAAGTTTAGTCACAGATTTAAGACCCGTCGGATCAATACCAAGACGGATCTGAAGTCAGTGACTGAAGGCTGTGAACAGAAATTATACAGCAGTTACCGATCTGATGACTCTGAAAAAGTCACGTGACTACCCTCGGCACTTAATTACAATTTAATTCGCGGTAATTCGTATCCCAGTTGTGAACTGTACTGAATCCATCATTTTGTCGAAGCTGAAGTTAGTCTAGTCAACTTTACCAGTCTGGTATTTCGATTGATGCGAAAGGAGCTCTGCAAATTTGTTTATAACATCCCAAAAAGAGAGATTCGTATGTATTCAAGTTTTCCATACGAGTAGTTGACCCTGCAATATTTTCTGCCATTAATATCTTAAAAAACCTCAAAAAGCGTTCCAGTCTGGTTCGACCAGTGACCCGCAAAACGGTGGTTCTCAAGATTAATCTTGATCGCGCATAGCGATCAAATTAACGACAAGGATCGATCAGTTTCGGGCTTCGTTGCAAGGATGCGCGACAGGTATTGTGCTTGATGCATCGGCTACCTCGTACCGGGGGTCGTTAATGGATTTTAATTAATGCGTTTTCCTCACCCAGCTGCTGGTCCCCATTAGCACGTTTAATTACAAGATGTTCTCCGGACGCTGCTCAAGCGTCATCAGCGCAAATAATAGAACGGTCGAACGGAAGGAAAAAGCCCGACTGCGACAAATAATTCAGCCATCCTGATGAGCCCGAGCACTATAAATATTCGCCGAACTATGCGCTTCGGGAAGAAGACGCGGGAAATACGGCAATTTCCGTCGACGTATTTTCAGCGAACAAAGACCACCTAACCTAACCTAAAGTCCACCTAACTGCACCGGACCAATACACCGATTCGTTCCCATCAAAAAGAGGAGAAACGAAGAAGAAAATTATCGAATTATTATTATCAGTGCTGTTGCAGATACGTAGGTGCACGCATTCACAATTTGAACCACGCGTGAAGAGCTCGAAAGTCGTTCAGTGTAAATCCAATTTTCTTATTTTAATTGTTATAATTCTGGGATTGTTAATGTTACATATATTCTTCGGAACGTTTATGCACACATTTTTTGACATCGTCGATTTAGAAAAATTAAAGGAACTGTTGCTCAGTGATTTTTATGCAAAATAAAAATTTTCAAGCCTTGGAAGCTACATTGACATTTATTTCTTTTCTCAGTGTTCGAGCAATCAGCTGTTCGGTGCCGCTGTGCGTCCGCACGCACACACAGCAAATTAGCGACTGCCGAACTTTGTTTGTATTGAGGACTCGGCCGTCGTCGCGGTTCGTCTCCCTCTCACCACGCACACTTCGGTGGCAAGGGTAGTTCGGGGTGCGTGGCGAGGGGAGAGAGCCGCGTCAATATACACGGCAATCCGTCGAGCCCTCGCTCTCTTTTCCGAGAATCGCAGTGGTAACAATAATAAATCAGTTAGCTCTCCCACAAATCACATTTTATTTCTCAAATCATTCGGATCGTAAGTTAAAGGTTCCTCGTTACGGAACCCAACGAAGATCCAAAACACTCCGTAACAATGAGAAGCTGAAAATAATTTTCAAAAAGTTATCTATTCGATCGATTCATTTTCGTTATAAATGCGTAAAATCCCATAATGCAAACGCGTTGACGTTGGTGTGGTGTCGTCCATGCGCGGTGCTTTTAATTGAGCCTGAATTCGATTACTCGGCTGTGGCGTTTACAACCGATATTTATGTAATTAGAACCGCGGTTTAATTCTGACACGGTCTTATTGCGGAAAGAGCCCTCAGTAAATATCGATTTGCCAATAATAACTTCAACAGTGTTCGTTCGTTGGTCGGGTCACCCTAACCCCTTCGTGGAATCGAACGATCGCAGTAAAGCGACCGACAACAATCGAAAAGAATTCCGACGCGAGTTGGTCGCGACAAACGGGAAGACAAAGCGGTCGGAGCGGTAGCTGGTAGGCCGACTTGTGCCTCGGAAAGTTCGCAATCATGTTCGTTTAAGATGGCTTTCGTTACAAACCGCCGACTCGAATGTCCGGTGGCAACACGCCCCGGGGAAATACGAAACTCCGAAGAAATAGAGGAACTGCCGACGACAGTTTACCGTGTATGTAGCTAACCGGAACGGTGCTCACCCCATTATAACTGAAAATATGGCTGACAGCGAACCTCCGGTGAGCCGTTACCCAACCGAGACAAGGATAACAGTTCCGCGGTCTTCAACCCTTTTCCTCACTCTACCGAGTTACCCTCTCCTCGCCGGGACATTGTCACCCCTCAATGGCACACTTTGGCTGACATCGAGGGCCAGAGTACCTTCTTTGGGTTCAGCTTCACCCATGATGTGCAAAATTTCTTTTCGAAAGTATCCGATTACTGCCGTTTCCTGCCCAATTCGAACAACCTAGTGTCCGTAAATATAAAATAACACAGTTTTCGTAAGCTAATGATTTTACCATTGGTTATCACTCATTCCCAAATTTTGGGATCACTGTACCAAAGCCCTTGGGAAACAGAAATTCTCGAATCAAGACACTTCCATTTTTCCACATCTGCCATAAGCTAATGATTTTTCTTTTCACTGTTATTCGCCCCGAAACTTTGAGCTCACTATACCGATCCTTAGGCAGACCTGGAAAAATTTTAGTTAAAAGAAGAAATAGCTATTCGAAATAATTTATTTCCCACCTTTATTTCCATATTGCTGTTTGCAGATAAAAATAGTATCGATTCATTTGATACATTAGCAACTTCAAGTATTATATTATTTCAATATTTATATTTCTTTATTTCAAATATGTCACAAGAGTGTCGGTATAAAGTGTACTCAAACGCGACAATCTGGGCACCAGATATAATTTTGAAAAATAATTTCACAATTATCTCAAACAATTATAAAATAAACTAATTATGTTACTGAACACGTATGGGAAATGTGTATGGGATGGGATGACGGAAGAGGATGGCAGGGGACGGTGTGGGTAGTGCTAGGGACGAGAGGGAAGGGGAGGAATGGTTGAGGAAGGTGGACGAATGGTGGGAGAATATGATTGGAAGAGTCGATCGATGAGGTTAGGGAAGGGGGCGGAGGTGTGTGTGAGTGTATGAGAGAGAGAGAAAAGACAGGTATGCTGTGTATTATTATTTTTTCTGTGATAAGTTGCATAATGTAACTTATTGTAGGTTAAGTTATTGTATTTCTGGCGTTGGTTATTTTATTTTTATATTGTTACTTTTATCCTATTTTATGTAAAGTCGACAAGATATATCTCTCTCTCTCTCTCTCTCTCTCTCTCTCTCTCTCTCTCTCGCGCTTGTGTATAAAGCTGTGTGCGGTTTTGCGTGGTAAGGTAATTGTTAAGTTAGCAATTATCTGAAATAATTATTGTTGGAATGTTCAAATTATGCGCCATTCCAGAAAATTCGTGGACCTTCTTTCGTTCTAGTTTCTTTTGTTTTTTGACCGCTGTATTCAGAGAGTGTGTGTCTTTTTCGTTTGTCTCTTGTACGACGCGCGCGTATTTATTTTTCTTTATATGTATCCAATATGTAAAACTAACATTATTCAAAATAAAACTAACAGGTTATGGGCCCAGGAGACCCTGAAGACTCAAAGTCAGGTAGTACATATGAGTAATTAAATGTGCGAATAGTGACCGAAAAAAAAGTAAGGTTATCCTACGTGCCACGTGTTCGACAAAAAGAATCGAAAATGAATATTGCTAAGGTAGACCAAGTTCAGAAATTAAATTCTGCAAATTACGATACATGGAAAATCCAAATGAAGAGCATACTTCGCTACAATGGATTATGGGGGTACGTAGATGGAAGCGTTACAAAACCTGCAGAGAACTACCAGGCATGGACTATAAACGATGAGAAAGCTCTGGATTCGATTATCCTCAGCGTACAACCTGACCAATACAACTATGTCAAAAGGGCAGAAACCTCTGCAGATGCATGGCAAGTATTGAAAGAAAAATATGAATCTAAAAGCCCAATGAGGCAATGCGTTTTGTTTAAGCAGTTGTACCGTCTAAAGAAAGCTTCAAATCAAAGCATGACACAGTTCATAAATGAATTTATGAACATAGCGGAACAACTAGAGGAATGTGAGCTAAAATTGCCAGAAAATCTATTATCTATTTGGTTGTTGAATTCATTGCCTCATGAATATGAAACTTTGTGTATAGCAATTGAATCAAGAGAGCAAATGCCACCCTTAGAAGAATTAAGAAACAAGATACTCGAAGAGGAGTCAAGACGAGCTGAGAATACAAGGGAACACGAAGGAGGCGCAGAAGAAGCACTACTGTCGAGTAGAGGTAATTCATATAAGAAAGGTACACACAAAAGCACTACACACAATGAACAAGGAAAGAAGTTTGAAGTTAAGTGTTTTACATGTGGTAAAGTAGGACACATTGCTAGAAATTGCAGATCAAAAGCAAAATTAGGAAATAAGAGAATGACACAGGATGCATTTACAGCCACTGCTTTCAGCACTACCACACGAAGAGCAGGAGTTTGGTGCTTGGATAGCGGAGCAAGTACACATATGTGCTACGATGAAAAGAAGTTCCACAATCTGGACAACAATGAGAAAACGAGAATTTATACAGCAGCAGAAGATAGCATTAATTCGCAGGGACAGGGAGAAATAAACATAAATATAAAAACTCCCAAAGAAACAAAAAGTATCAAATTACAGCAAGCAATGTATGTTCCAGAATTTAAAAGCAACTTATTATCTGTGTCGAGTATTACAAGCAATGGATATTCTGTGGTGTTTTATGAAAATCATGCACTCGTGAGACGCAAAGATGGATCAACAGTAATGAAAGCAACGATGGAAGATGGCTTGTATGTGATAAAAGAACAGCAAGTGCAATCGGCTATGATCTCTCAACAGTGCAATAAGAATCTAATGAAATGGCATCAAAGAATGGGCCACTTGAATTTCGAGGATTTAAGAAAACTTAAAAAGAAAGAAATTGTAGATGGACTGAGAGACGAATTGTGTTTGAAAAATGAAAACCCAGTATGTGAAGTATGCATGAAGGCAAAAATTCATCAGCAACCTTTCAGGCAATCAACAAGAAGAGAAAACGACGTCTTAGATTTAATACATACCGATATTTGTGGGCCATTTAAAACCTGTTCGCTAGGGGGAGCGAAATACTTTGCAACCTTTATTGACGACAAAAGTAGATACATTGAGGTAGCAATTTTGAAGAAAAAGTCTGACATCTTCGAAGCATTTAAAGAGTATAAAGCTCGCGTTGAAAAGCAGACAGGGCGTCAAATAAAGAAGATTCGAAGTGACAATGCCAAAGAATACCTATCTCGCAATTTCAATGAGTTTTTAAAACAAGAAGGTATTCAAAGAGAGTTGAGTGTGGAATACACACCGCAACAAAACGGCGTGGCTGAGCGCGCAAATCAGACGCTAGTAGAAATGGCGCGTTGTATGTTGTTGCAATCTAATTTACCATACGAGTTGTGGGCTGAGGCGGTGTGCGCAGCCGCATACATTAGGAATAGATGCCCAACCAAGGCGTTAAACGATGCAACTCCTATTGAAATATGGACCAAAAGGAAGCCATACGTAGGATATTTTAGAACATTCGGAAGCCGAACTATTGCACTCAATAAAAATAACAGAGGAAACAAGTTCGCAGCAAGAGGAGAAGAATACATTTTAGTCGGATATTCTCAGGAAGCAAAAGCTTATAGATTATGGAAAAAGGGAACAAACCAAGTAGTGAAACGAAGAGATGTACGTTTCATAGAAGAAATTCCAGAATCAACGAACTTCGAAAAGGAGAAGCAACCAGAATCTGAACTGGAACATTTGACCTACGATATGATTGAGAATTCGAAAGAGCCCATGTATGAGGACCTGGACAAGGAAGAAGAGCAGCATGAAATGATAAATGAAGACAACTATAAAGATGATCCTGAAGATTCTCAAGAAGAAGAGGAAGAAACAGCAAGAGAAGAACAGGAAATTAATCAAATGTTGGAACCTACCCCACGAAACAGAGGTTGCGGACGACCGAAATTGGAAAGAACCGGACGGCGTGGTAGACCGCGAAAATTGTATCATAGCGCTAATGTTGCAAAATGTCACGAATGCAAAGTACCGAAAACGGTTGAGGAGGCGATGCGCTCGTCAGAAAAATCATTCTGACTAGAAGCTATGGAGTCTGAGTTCAACACTCTAAAGGGCAACAATACCTGGAGTTTGGTAAGTAGACCGTCGAATAAAAAGGTTATAAAGAATAAATGGGTTTACAGGATAAAGCGAAACCAGGATGGAAGTATTCAAAAATTTAAAGCCAGGTTAGTTGCACGCGGAGACCAACAAATACCAGGACAGGATTATGACGAGACGTTTGCGCCTGTAGCAAGATTTGAGATGTTGAGAGCACTTTTGGCTATAAGTGTTGAAAATGAAATGTTTGTCCATCATATGGATGTCGTTTCGGCCTATACGCAGGCTGAGTTGTCCGATGAGATATACATGGAACAGCCAATATTATTTGTAAGGAAAGGACAAGAAGATAAAGTATGTAAGTTACAGAAATCATTGTATGGATTAAAACAGGCAGGTCGCGAATGGTATAGTAAATTAAATAAGTATATGATAAGTATTAACTTTATTAAGTCCGAAATAAATCCGTGTGTATACGTTGATAACTCAAATGGAAGTGATGTTATAATAATAATCTACGTAGACGACTTGCTAATAGCCTCTGCTGATTTTAAGAAGTTAAAAGTTGTAAAAGACTTACTAAAGAAGCAATTCGCCATGAATGATTTAGGGCCAGTATCAAATATCTTAGGCATTCGCGTTGAAAGACAAGGTCAAAAGGGTAAGATAAAGTTAAATCAAAGTTTGTATATAGAAGATTTACTTGAGCGATTTAATATGAAAAATTGTAAAACTGCGAATACACCTCTAGAAGCTAATGTGAACCAACAGGTAAAAGATTTGAAACCACCAACAGATTCGGAAATCGACGAAATGAAAGAAAAACCATATCGGCAATTAGTGGGAAGCTTATTGTATTTAGCAAATACAACTAGACCAGATATAATGTTTGCGGTAAATTTTCTATGTCGTTTTTGCGAAAACTCAAGAATTATACACTGGAAAATGGCAAAGCACGTATTAAGATATCTGCGAGGGACATGTGATTATAGTATTAAGTACGAAAAGACAAATAAGTTATTACAAGCGTATGTAGATTCTGATTGGGGTGGAAATCTTGAGGATAGACATTCGAGTTCCGGATTTGTGACGTTTTTGGGTGGAGCACCGATAAGCTGGGCGACGAAAAAGCAAAAATGTGTCGCGCTTTCCACCATGGAATCGGAATACATAGCCCTCTCGGAAGTAACGAAAGAGATTGTATACTTGCGAGAGTTATTGAAGCATATGAAGCAGTCCAAATTTGTTTCCAAAGAGACACAAGTATATTGCGACAATCAAAGTGCAATCGCGTTGTGTACGAATAATATATATCATGCTAGAAGTAAACACATCGACATACGATTTCATTTTTCTAGAGAGGCCCAGGAACAAGGGCATATTAAGGTTGAATATAAACCTACGAATGACATGGCAGCTGATATACTGACGAAATCACTGCCAAAACTGAAACATGTAAAATGCGTTGAATTGTTGAAACTATGTAATTGAGAGCTTAAAGCTTATTTGTAAGACATGTACCTTGCGAATAGAATTATTCTGCGTCGGCCCACGAATTAGGGGGAGTGTTGGAATGTTCAAATTATGCGCCATTCCAGAAAATTCGTGGACCTTCTTTCGTTCTAGTTTCTTTTGTTTTTTGACCGCTGTATTCAGAGAGTGTGTGTCTTTTTCGTTTGTCTCTTGTACGACGCGCGCGTATTTATTTTTCTTTATATGTATCCAATATGTAAAACTAACATTATTCAAAATAAAACTAACAATTATAAAATAAACTAATATTTTATTTGAAATAATGTTTCAAATGATGTCACTTCTAAAGCAATCACCACACTCCGGGTTTTATCTGTTTATGGAAAAAATGAGTAGGTAAAGTTTAAATTATGGTTATTAGCGCGTGTTATAGGTGAGCATCAAGTCCGTACAATGTAGCGAAGACGGAATAACAAATGCATCTAGGCCGCGCGGCTGCCGTAGCTTCTGATTATCAGTTGTAAAAGATGGAGACAGGCCCTCGAGGTGTTTGTCTTTTGCTGCAAACTACTTACAACTTGTCCTTGATATAATATTTACAAACAGTCTTGTATTCTGTGCAGCAATTCTAACGATTTTTAGTTGACCATCGGCAATGTAGGTTGCACTTGAGTTGATTCGATGACAGAGCACCTGCGTTTAAGTCACTCAACGGTTAACAAAGTTGCAGCCAGTAATCAGCACTGACCTATTCACCGCGGGTGTGAGTATGCAAAGTGTTGGTTCTCTATTACTGTTGCCATCAATCTCACTAAAATAGTTCTCTTTAACTTAAGGGTATATGCAACCTTGTAGACCTCATAAAATCGAGTGAATCTAACATTTTTCTCTCGCGTACAAAGATACTGTAAACAAAAGACATTCTTTTAGAGAATATTAAGCAACATTTTAGCTTTATTCTCATATTTTTGTTTTTACGTAAAATTGCAAAATGGAGGAGTTATATAACATGTAGCTGTCTAAGGATGAATATAATTGCTTCAATTAAAAACTGTGTTCCCCGTAAAATATAATATAGCTACCAGGCCGTTGCAAAACCGCTGTAATTTATCTCGGCGAATTTTTATTTTGCAATTCCTACGCAGTGGGCATTCCATTACACTGTGCACCGAAATAGATTGAACGGTTAGACGGAAAAAAAATCCACCACCGCCAGAGGCATTCCAATGTCCTGTAATGAAAAAATCTGCGGCAAGTTTGATTGAATAATAACTATCGGAATTTCTTTCGGGGCATAGTCCGGGCTCCGATATCGGGAAAACATACCACGATTAGAAATAATCTTTTTAGCTATCGAAAGTTTTCGAGTATTTCCGATATCATCGCGAACCGAATTACGCTTTTATAAATTATAATTAAATTACTCTTTTAGACGCTCTTGCAATTACTAAAGAGTCAGTTCGTCATACCGAACCGTAAGATTTTTCTGGATGAATTAGTTTACTATGCGAAGGGAAAAAGAAATTTCGAAAGAATTGCGGGTAAAATACTAAAAGTTCTTTTGTACGAGAGAAAACACACAGAAAATGAAAATTACTTGCATAGCAAAATTTTAAAAATTCGGTTCCGACCAATTGCAATTTTTTTATAAAAGATTCTTTTATTTCAGAAAATTCATTCTTCTAACATTTCGAAGAGGGCAAAGTCGTTTCGTACAATTTTTATAAAGTTGCCATTTTAGAAGTGTCCGAATAGAACTGTGACAGACCGTATGTCTTCAGACACTATAATTATGGACATTACACGACGCTGTAATATTGGTACGAAACTATAATCAAATAGGCGTGGTGGGGCGGGGGGGGGGGGGGGCAAACGGAATAACCAAGTAGCATTGCAACCCCAGTATATTTCATCCCACCGTTCGTGTCACGGCTGAATGAAAAAGAATGTCGCTCGACAATGTTGCTGGAAAAATGAGCACAAGATTGACGATGTATACTATACAGCACGTTGCGAGGCAGCCTTAGGTATTTATCGACCGTGGCCGGTCGACATGCGATAACGAAAAAAAATCGAAGAGGAGGTGCTGCCGCGGTGAAAGTAGCCACGACCCTGCCGAGAAGGGGTGCAACTTAAAACAGAAAAGCAATTTCTTTCAATAACGAACCCGTTAGAAACTCCTCATAATTCCCTTACATTATCCTAGCAAGAAAACTCCGACCCAAAGCATACGCAAAACGAAGAAAATAAATATACTGACGAGAAAGTGTCCCTTTAACTAGAATCTTCCTGGAAGCATCTGTTTGCACTCGAGCGAATACTCCTCGTGACATTTTTCACCGTTTTCTACATAGCGTGCAAAGTATACTGTTATAAAAATATTCTTCATTGTTCAGGGTAATTGTTTACGCCCCCTTGTATTTCATAATGCACGGCTGAGCATTCCTCATAACAGGCTCCGCCCTAAAAGCAGAGGAAAATATTATTTCAGTAAATGGTTCATTTTATTCCAAATCGTTTGCACACTTCGGGAATAACGCGTTCGACTACAGTGACATTCTTTTATTATTTCATTAAGTTCTTCCTCGCGAAAAGTCGCTTCTCCTTCAAAATACCATTTCATTCGAACTGTGTAACAACGATCGCGTTCCGAACGCTGCAAATAATCTTGTTTTATCTGCTTTTCGTTTGTCGTATTTGATTTTCCGCAAATGAATTCACAGAGTCGGTCGCGGAAATTGTCGCGCGTGTATGGCAATCGCGATTTCATTCGTGCAAGAAAAATCAAATTAATATCCCCCGCGTAGACATTCAATATTACATACGATGCGAGAGAAACTCTTCGCGTTTTTGTCACCATTTGTTTTTCACATTTCGTACGAGGACGTTTCACATTAGATAAAATGGTACTTACTGAAATTATTTCTCTCTCCGTGGTCGTGCGTTCTATCGTCGTAGCAGTTGGTCAGATATTAAATCGGAGTGACGAGCGACGGTCGAGGGATAAATCGTAACCAGAAAAGTGTAAATACACGAACGATCAAACGTACAGCGTTCACAGACAGGGAAAACCAACGGTTCGGTTCCCGGATTTGAGCAGGATCGATCTTTGTCTACGTTTCACAGTGGGATTTCGATTGCGGCATCTGATTCCCGGGACTCTTTCCTCATCTCTGACGTTCGCGGGGGTGGGATAGAAAGGGCGTCGCGTGCATACGGTTTCGCTGTCAAAGGGACGATACGTGGTCTCCAGCGAGTTTTGGAAAGGTACACCACAGGTTGGCGGAGATATTGTTACCACCGGGGGTTCTCCTGTTCCGATTGAAGAGAAGGGTGGTATTTGCTGACAGCAGGTTGGTGGTGCACACCGCAACACGGATTTTGTGCAAGAGACTCTTGAAAACCGTGCGCACCCTTGTCGCGCGAAAGAATTCTCCCCTTTCCACGGGCGGCGTTTTATTTCCCGAGAAATCGTTTGTCCCTGATCCGCGTGGCTGGAAAAATTGCAGCAGCGAACCTAATAAAAGTGAGAACACCTCTCCTCGCCTGTGACGAAATGCGGAAAATACGAAGCGGATACTGTTGCTCAACGTATCCTCTTCGAAACGGATTTATATTATTTAGTGATTGTAAAATCGAGGCAGCCAACCGATGGGGGCAGAAATAAAATAAATCAGCATACGAGAAGCATGTAACAATTTCTGATATTTCGCAGCCGATTGAACGACCAGCGATCGAGCAGTGGCTCCTGAAACTTAGTACTCTGACGCAACGGCGAAGGGCAGACGGGGTGGGGCCGACACGAACGTGAACACTACCAAGCAGAACCGGGGGTAATGTAGAATGAAAAACGAGGAAAAGTCAAAGATAAAATTTCAGTGTAGCTGGAAAACGCGGAGTATTTAGCCGATTTTTTCCTTACGGCGCTGAAAACGTAACAATGAAATTATTCCAATACCAAACAATTATGCGACTTAACGAGCAGGTGGGTAAAAAGTACCGACGAGTATAACGCTGTACGTGAATTACATGGAAATTCGTAACTGCTCGAGCATTGTGCCACTCTCAATGACAGGGTGCTTCGGCTGCACGATTATTGATGTTCCTTGAAATGTAAAATGTAAAATGTAAAATGAACTAAAACGTAACGAAGTCAGTCAATCAGTTTAACAGCTACCCCGGGAACGAATCTTAAAGCAACGCGGTACTATACTCAAAAATTAATCGGTCTTGAAACTCAATGCTGGAAGCGAATGCCATATTCAAGAAACAACCCTTTTCTGCGATTATCTTTGCATCGAATTGAAATGTATAAATACTATGAACGCATACAAACCCGCGGTATACACATACTATTTTTAACCTCGTAAATCGTATGTGCAAACCACATCCCTTAACGATCTCTTTAACGATCGTTATATAACTCTCCACGAGCTGCGAAGATCATCGACTTTATCAAAACTGTTGCAACGGAAAAATCGTGTATCGCCATAGTACAACAGGATATTTTCGTGCCAACCCACGCGAATCTATCCGTGTTTGTATACTTCAAAAAAGTGTTGAGAATGTGAAAAATAATTAGTTTAGCAGATATTTCAATTTATATAATGATAAACGGTCCCAACAGGCTTCGCAATTGTTAATCCGGCTAATTTTCCGAGAATCGGACATCAACGAATGAATTTGTTAGATTAATGGCCGTGTTACGAGCCAGGGCTATGAGCAGCGCGAGAGGCCGGCGAGGGGATTTTTACCCCAGGAATATGGTTTCAATTGTTAGTTAGGTACGCGGACGCACCCGATGCGAAATCGAGGAGCCGCTAGGATAGTTGACGTCGAGGACGCACCTGATGCGAAATCAGGGAACCTCTGGGAGGTTGGTGTCAAACGCAGACGCACCCGATGCGAAATCGAGGAGCTACTAGGGAACACGCGGCGAACCCGATACGAAAGGAGGTTGTATAAGAGCGCGGACGCACCTGATGCGAAATCAGGGAGCTGCTAGGATGCGGAAGAACCCAATGCGAAATCGGGGATCCGCCTAGGATGGTATAATTTCGTGGACGCACTCAATGCGAAATCGAGGAGCCACTAGGTTGGAGAAATCTTCGTTGAATCGAATTTAAGTATTAGTAAGCCTCGTAACTTCTATATAATTTAATTGATACAATCCGAGCGGTTAGATTGTATCGTGTGGGAACGTTCAATTATTATATTAGGATTTTAGGCAATAATTAAGGGTACGCGAGTTAACAAACAAGACAATTTATTCTGAATTGAAATTACTACAAGTGTTGTTGTTTGTGTCGCGAATGAATATAATAAATGTACAATTAGAGGAATTGTTTACCTATGTTGCACGGTGTTGACGCACTGGCAATGCGGGGTTAGATGGCGATTGTTGAATGCCAAATAGAATATATACCGAACTAACGGAATCTATAAGGTTATGAATTGATTCGAAAGGGACTTTAACCCGATCTCACTAGACTTGACTCTGTAACGCGACGTGACTGCACGATTACTATAACGTTACGGAACCGTTTCTGAATCTCAACTGAACCGCTTTTCGACTAACCGAAGAGGATGAAAACGAATGGGTTTATATACCTTGAAAATGAAAGGGGTACTCTGTTTAAGATTTGATATCGCGTAGGGTCACAGTCACATTTTTTGTCACTTCTAATGAAAAGCAGGGCTCAGTTAGATTTTCGTTGAAAGGGGTTAATGAAGGTTATCCGGGCTATTTCCTATCAGAATATTGATTAACGGATGCCAGAAGGGAGTGTTTAGATATTTTGGTATAAAGAAGGCATACAGTATCTTTCGTTAATAAAAGGGGCCTGTTGGGACGCTTTTCGTTCTCAGAAAAGAGATTAGAAATTCTAATCGAAATAAACGTGGAGAACGTCTCCATACGTAACATCTCCCCCCTTAAATGAAACATCGCGGTTCGCGTGATGCTTTCGATCTGAGAAAGAAAAACGTCCTGGAAACTATGATAAACAAAATGTCGGGTGTAGTGTAGTGTAGTGTAGTGTACTTATTTTTAGGTGTGGTCTCGATTGTGTAGCCCATTTGAGTCCAGTGTTCCGCAACATCCAGTGGGGGTTGATCAGGTAATCGGTCCAATAGGAGGTGGCCCTCAGCGTGGCCAGTACTGGTGATGGTCACTCCGCTAGCGTCGCCGCTTCGGTCCTTCATTACTAGCCCGAAGATGATGTTTATTCGATGGATGGCTCTGTTGTTACGTGGGCGGATGCCCCTCAGCACCATTTTTACTGCCTGCCAGATTACGTATTCGGACTATGTTAGTTATTAACTCTGTTAGATAGTCTCCATATGTTTCCAAGTTCGTTCGAGTTGGGAATGAGGTTGGTTCCCGAGCTTGTTTACCAAAAATTAATTCGTATGGTGTGAAATTGGTGGCTTCATGAACTGAGGTATTGTAAGAGAACATTGCAAAAGGAATTAGCAAATCCCAGTCCTCGTAGCTATCCATGTAATGCTTGAGATACTCCGTGAGTACAATATGACTTCGTTCTAATGATCCATTGGTTTGCGGTCTGTATCCTGAGGTGGTGATCTGTTTGATGTTGAAAATCTCAGATAAATTTTTCATGAGGTTTCCGATGAAACTGGTTCCTTTGTCTGTTAGTATGGCTCGAGGTGTTCCATAGACTGCGATGAAATGCCTTGCGAAAGCATCGGCAATGGTAGTGGCTCGGATGTTGGGTATTGCTACTGCAATACAATATTTGGTTAAATTGTCCTGCATGGTAAGGATGTATCGATTTCCTCCTGGTGTGACTGGTAATGGTCCAACGGTGTCCAGGGAAATTTTGTCAAATGCGTCCAAAGGTGTGTCGGTGATCAGCATAGGCTGGCGAGTTTTTATACGGACTAATTTCTGTTCCTGACAACTTTTGCATTTTCGGATGTAATCCTGAATTTCATTACGCATGTGTGGCCAATGAAATCTTGCTCGAATACGATTGTAAGTTTTCGTGACGCCTTTATGTCCTCCGATTAGACTATCGTGTGCTTCGTGAATAATCTCGTGTCTATTTTCCACAGAAGGAGTGGTGATAATGCAATTGCATATTGTGATTTGGGGAAGGTGCTCTGTGAAGGTCTCTTCTAGTGTCTTGAGAAATTCGTTGAGTGGTAATTTATGCAAATCTCCGGTGGCTGATATTCGAAAAGATTCGATCCTGTTTCCTTTTAACGCTGGTTGGAGAGTTTTCAATCCGTTGACTATGTCCATTCTATTTGGTTTATCATAAAAATTGTCGGAAATTATTATACTGAATGTTTTAAATAATCCGTTGTTTGAAATTACAACTTGTCCCTTCTTCGGTCCTGAAGCTAGGAATTCCTGTTTGTTTATTAATTCAGTGTCCAAAAGTAATTTTCCGATGGGGGTTATTAAATTGCAATCGGCTGATATAAAGTGCACATGGTTGTCTTCTTTTGCTGTGAGGGTGTTTGAAGAAACGATGATCTTTTGTTTTGGTTCTGGCGGCGCTTCCAGGTCAGTTTCGGTAGAAGAACTGTCGGTAGCGGTGTCAAAGAATGGATAAGGGTCTGCTGTACGGTCAGGTAGCTGCCTTGCACTTGTTTCGCTTGTGGGTAGTTGAATTATGGTGGGTTGTAAAATTCCGCTTGTTCTGTATAATGGTTCCTGCGGTATATTAGGTGGCTCTACTTGCAAATTGTTGGTATTTTCGATGACTGTATTTTCAAGCGGTTCCTCAAATGAAATTAAGTCGCCAGATAAGCTTTGGTTCTTATCTGTAGAAAAAATTTCTGTTGAATTTGCTGCGGGTAAAAAATGGTGTGTGGTGTCCTGGTCTTCATCCGGCATCATCACCTCTCGAGATAAGGTCGGAAGAGATCGGTTTTTATTTATTATGGGAGAGTGTCGCACTTTTCCAAGAGCGGGCTCTTCTCTTTCATCTGAACTGCTTGTTTCCTGATATCTCGGTCGTTTTTCTCGGTCTCGACGTAATTGTCTGATACGTTGTCCAATTGCATCAATGCCAGTGTCTGTTTTCGGTATCTGGATTTTGAAATCAGGATCTCTGAGTTCTCGCGGGATAAGTGGTAGACAGATGGAGGTAGGATTACGCGATAACGCGTCAGCGTTCTTATTCGTTTTTCCAGATTTATGGACAACCTGATAATCGTACTCCAAAAGTCTCAGTTTCCACTTCATGAGTCTTGACGTCGGATCTTTTACAGAGTGTAGCCAAACTAGTGGTCTGTGATCTGTCACCAGAGTGAATTTGGTTCCGTAAACATACGGTCTGAAATATTGAACGGCGTAAACCATGGCCAAACATTCTTTTTCTGTAGCTGAGTAATTTTTCTCTGCTTTATTTAGGCTGCGTGATGCGTAAGCAATCGGCAGATCATTTCCTATTTCGCCTTGACTAAGCACGGCTCCAATGGCATGTTCTGATGCGTCCGTTGTAACGATGAATGGTTTGCTGAAGTCGGGGTATTGTAAAATAGGTTCCTGACATAATTCTTCGCGTAATAGTTTAAAACTGTTTTCCTGTTCTTCGGTCCATTTGAATTTTATGCCTTTTCCCAAGAGACTAATCAACGGTTTTGCTTTAGTGGTGAAATCTGATATGAATCGTCTGTAGTATCCTACTAATCCCAAAAATTGCTGTATATTCTTCTGATTGGTGGGTCTTGGAAAATCCTTGACGGCTTTTAATTTTCTGGGGTCAGGTTTTACTCCGTGTCTTGAAATAATGTGTCCAAGGTATGCGACTTCTTTTCGTAGAAATTCGCATTTATTAGTCTGAAGGGTTAAGCCATGTTCTCGTAAGCGATTGAATAATTTCCTGACTTTAACGTTGTGTTCATGTAATGATGATGCGTAAACCACGATGTCATCCAGGTAAACGAACACGTCCGTTCCCTGAAGTCCAGTTAGAACTTGATCCATGAGGCGTTGGAAGGTGGGTGGTGCATTCTTTAAACCAAACGGCATTCGTGAAAATTCATAGTGTCCATTAGGCGTGGTAAAGGCTGTTTTCTGCCTATCTTTCGGGTCCATCTCTATTTGGTGAAAACCATTTGCGAGATCGAAAACGGAGAAGTATTTAGCTCCACCGAGACGATCTAATATTTCTGTAATTTGTGGTAGCGGGTATTTATCGGAAATTGTTTTATCATTAAGCGCACGGAAGTCTATGACCATACGCCAACGTTTGTTTCCCTGTGCATCCGGTTTCTTTGGTACAATCCACAAGGGTGAATTATATGGTGATTTCGACGGAGTTATTATTCCTTCGGATAATAATGCGTCTATCTGCTTTTTTATTTCGTGTTGATGTATCGGAGGGTAACGATATTGTCTCGTGTTGATCGGAATTTCGTCGGTCGTGTGTATGGAGTGTTTGAAATTGGAGGCCTTCCCTAGCTTATCTCCGGGGAGATAAAATCGGTCGGGAAACTCCTTTACCAGAGCGGTGATGCTGCACAGTTCCTCTTTGTTCAAGTGCTTGAGATTTAATGTTTGGGAGATTCCCTGTGTCCTATCTTCTCTGTTATTGAAATTAGCGTGACCTTGTACCTCTGAGTAGATATCTTCGTCTGAAGTGCTTAAAATGTCATAGGGTTCCAGAATTTGTGGTTCTATTTCTACGTCCAGGTCTTCTTCGCTGGTGTTGGTTGCCATAACATGACACCTTCCTTGATTATTTATGACAGCTGCTTCTCCTATGTACAATCGGTCGTGTGTTTTTATACGGGGCAAGTAGCCTTCCTTGATCTTTGGATTAGCTATATGAATAGCGATTTGTTGTGAGGTTCTTGCTGGAATGTGGTGCTTAGTTGTTTTTTCTGATGCTTCCAAATAATTTGAAAATCGAATAGGCCTGATAGGTTTGTTCTTTAATACCAGTGTTCCATGGTAATAGGAAATTTCAGCCTGTTCTTGTTTTAGGAATGGGCTTCCGATTAGTCCATCTGCTTCTATGGCCAGGTGTTTTACTACGTAAAATATTGCTGGGGCTTCATGGATATGAAGAATTGTCGTTCCTACGGTGAAAATCGGGGTTGTGGTGAGTCCAGTTATTTCGATTTCCTCTCGTGAAATCTCTGCTGTTCTTTCTAGAGCGTCGAGGACCACCAAATTTACGGACGCTCCACCGTCAATTAAAAATTCTCCCGTTCCTGATTCCAGTTCTGGGATCGTAATTTTGATCCGTGGTGCAGGTGCTTCCTTGACGAGGGTTTCTCTTCGAAGCGGACGGATCTTGGGCGATCTTCTTTCTTTTCGCTCATCGTGTCGCCTGTACGGTGAGCGCGATCGTAGTTTAAAAATTTCTTTGATTCCACGGACGAATCTCGCGAATCTCGCGAATCTCGTCGGAATCGCGGGCTACGGGGACGATTCCTGCAGAATTTCCCGTCGTGCCCGGAAGTTCCGCAATGCCAACAATACATGTTTGACGTGCGATTTTTATCGGTACCCTTTAGAATCGTATACCGTTTTTCTCCGTCATCTCCCATTGATGACTCGGAGCGATTAGAGGGGGAGTGAGAGGGGCTCCTGTGACGCAGGGTCCAGGCAGAAGCGCGTTCTTCTCTTTCCTCCTCAAAACCAGATGGTCTCGTGCGTCGATCTCTGTGTCGATCATATCTGCTCGGAGATAGAGGGTACGACACTTCACGCTCGCGATAACGAGGATCTTGGTCGAAAGAATCTCGGCGGGACCACCTTGATGGTGATTCATGCCGAGGCGACTGTCTTCGATTTCTTAATTTTTTCTCTATTTGTAGCACGGCGTCGTAAGCTTCCTCCAGATTTTCTGGATCTTTTAGGAGAGCCGACACCTTCAAGGCAATACGATCCGGTAATCCATCGATGAAGTTTTCCAGAACATCCTTCTCCATTTCTTTGATGAATTCTTCAGCGTGGACCTCGTATTTTTCCTTAATGGCTCCACGCGTACAATAGACTAGGTGGCTTGTCCTATCGATGTATTGTCGTAGGCTTTCTCCTTCGCGGATACGTAACTTCGCGATTTCCACTTGGAAATATGACAGACTTTTGCCAGGCGCGAATCTTTTCTTTAGGTGCTGAATTAATGCTTTTACGGTCGTAAACTTGTGTTCTAAAGTACTCCTACGTGCTGGCCCGACGAGTTTAGTAAGAACAATTGCTAGATACTCGGTTTCCGTACCCTCAGGAATCAACGTTAACCCGTCCTCTATAGTCTGCGCAAAACGAGACAAGGGTGGGTCTTCCCCATTAAAAGTCGGAATTGTCGAAGTAACGTTTTGTAAACATGTCCTTTGCGTCAACAGCGACATAGAATTTGCAAGTGATACCGTCAAGTTCATTATGTCAGCGTTAGAAGTATTTGCTATTCCGTTCAGCATTTTTTAAAACGTAACTAGCGAAAACTAGTATATAATTTTCTAATAAAAGCGTAACTAGCGAAAACTAGTATATTGCTTATAATATTACGACGTGACTAGCGAAAACTAGTATATTGTCGATACTCAGTTACGAGTAATTTAACTTGTTAAAAACCCAAAATTAAAGCGATCCTAAAATAATTGAATGGATCCCACCGCTGTCACCAGTTTTGTTACGAGCCAGGGCTATGAGCAGCGCGAGAGGCCGGCGAGGGGATTTTTACCCCAGGAATATGGTTTCAATTGTTAGTTAGGTACGCGGACGCACCCGATGCGAAATCGAGGAGCCGCTAGGATAGTTGACGTCGAGGACGCACCTGATGCGAAATCAGGGAACCTCTGGGAGGTTGGTGTCAAACGCAGACGCACCCGATGCGAAATCGAGGAGCTACTAGGGAACACGCGGCGAACCCGATACGAAAGGAGGTTGTATAAGAGCGCGGACGCACCTGATGCGAAATCAGGGAGCTGCTAGGATGCGGAAGAACCCAATGCGAAATCGGGGATCCGCCTAGGATGGTATAATTTCGTGGACGCACTCAATGCGAAATCGAGGAGCCACTAGGTTGGAGAAATCTTCGTTGAATCGAATTTAAGTATTAGTAAGCCTCGTAACTTCTATATAATTTAATTGATACAATCCGAGCGGTTAGATTGTATCGTGTGGGAACGTTCAATTATTATATTAGGATTTTAGGCAATAATTAAGGGTACGCGAGTTAACAAACAAGACAATTTATTCTGAATTGAAATTACTACAAGTGTTGTTGTTTGTGTCGCGAATGAATATAATAAATGTACAATTAGAGGAATTGTTTACCTATGTTGCACGGTGTTGACGCACTGGCAATGCGGGGTTAGATGGCGATTGTTGAATGCCAAATAGAATATATACCGAACTAACGGAATCTATAAGGTTATGAATTGATTCGAAAGGGACTTTAACCCGATCTCACTAGACTTGACTCTGTAACGCGACGTGACTGCACGATTACTATAACGTTACGGAACCGTTTCTGAATCTCAACTGAACCGCTTTTCGACTAACCGAAGAGGATGAAAACGAATGGGTTTATATACCTTGAAAATGAAAGGGGTACTCTGTTTAAGATTTGATATCGCGTAGGGTCACAGTCACATTTTTTGTCATTTCTAATGAAAAGCAGGCCTCAGTTAGATTTTCGTTAAAAGGGGTTAATGAAGGTTATCCGGGCTATTTCCTATCAGAATATTAATTAACGGATGCCAGAAGGGAGTGTCTAGAGATTTTGATATAAAGAAGGCATACAGTATCTTGTGTTAATAAAAGGGAGCCTGTTGGGACGCTTTTCGTTCTCAGAAAAAGAGATTAGAATTTCTAGTCGAAATAAACGTGGAGAACGTCTCCATACGTAACAGTTTTAATCCCCGAGTGGATGGTTGCTGATAAAAAAGCACGTGTCAAATTTCTTTCAAAGAACTATGTATAAGCTCCCATAAGTCTCATCAAAATGGGATTTTCGCATCTGAATATGATCCCTTGTCAGTATCGCCAGATAAGGTGAGGCAGCACAAATTGACGGTAAAAAGTTACCCTCGGTCTGCCAGTACCGGATTAGTCAGATATAAAACCCGTCATGTTACCGGGGGCTAGAACTTTCTGTGAACAATATTTTTTAGTGTTGGTGTTAATTTTTAAAACATAAACGCATGCTCTTCTGTGTAAAAAAAGAGATATTGTACATACATAGTACAAATTAAAAAGTACTAACATAGCTATATTTCAGATGTTAGTTTTATTTCGGTATGTATTTCAGACGTTAAAACCACGTCTTGAAAAAGACGTCTTTAGGGGAGTCGTATCGTCGTCATTTATTTCAATAATTCATCATAGATTTGAAGATACGAATTTTGGCCACGAACTCGGCCGAATTCGCCACTGTGCGATGGCTGGCAACTTGAGGTTGTACTCACACCCGATTCGGAGCTTTCGTTGACACATGTTTAGAAAGTTAAGGGTCTTTACTGTGGACGATACCTTGTTCTTAAGGGATCTGGCCGCGGAGTGGGGATGGGCGAGGGTGTCTTCTAGGAGCGCGAGTGACTTCTCATTACTTATCGTGGAACCATCCGGAGACGTATTCGGCACTTTAAGTAATTTTGCGAGTGAATCGATCTGGGAGCAGGAGCAAGTGTGTGAAGTGAGAACAACATAATTCCAAATCGTCATTCTTGTAATATTCGGACAAGTAAGTATTTTTATTGCTACTATTTGTTATCGTTCGTGTTTTTGCTTATGCTCTTCCGCTATATTTGTTACATTGATATAACTTCTCTTAATTTCCGTATATATCTCTTTAATTAATGTTTAAATTAGTATGTTTTCTTATAAACCATGCCATAGAAATTTTGACTGTATTTTTCAATTCTAGGCAAGCAAACAATGGAAACTGCAACGTGGACGGTGGTTCAGTTCATCGAAGATGGCAGCGTGGAGGCAGTGCCAACAAAGTGGTTAGAGGGCGAAAATTGTTACTGGCCACCACTGCAACGGGGTCGTTTGATGACCGCAATAAAAAAAATGGAGGCCAGTAACAATTTATGGACCAAGTACAAGGTCAAGATTTTTAGAAACAGCACTTTCGGTAAGTTACAATTTGTTCAGGATTCAAGCGTTGGAATTCGGCGGCTATTGTCTCAACTGGCGACCGCTGTATCATACAGTTTTTGTCTCGTATGTCAACACGCGGCAAGAACGCGTGTCGCCGTTGCTCGACACCGCGTAGCAACAGTTTCGTCTCTCATTGGCCGAATTTCAACGCTCGAATCCTTCAAATCGAGACAAACAAGGATTATCCGATTCGGGAGCACCAATCACGGTGCTCCACATTCGATGGTCCTTGTTATTTAAGGCACCTGCGTGTGCCTTCTCACTCTCTTAATGTTCGTCACTCGCATCACGCTGCTTAACGCTCTTAACGTTCGTCTTCAGTCATATTTCTCGCGCTAGTTTGCTGCTCGCGCTCGTCTCGCTCAGGTCAGATTTCAAAATCTCTCGCTCGGAGACTCTCGCGATCTCGAACTGCTCGTTCGCAGTATTTTCTACAATCTTCCGCGCCGCGTTACGTGCATTCTGCCGCGCGTTGAAGATCTCCGTCGCCCGCGTTGAACATTTCCGTATCGCGGCGGCACGCGTTTCGTGCCGCTCAAGATTTCCGTTTCGCGTTCCGACGGCAGAAATCTGCACGCGCAAGATATCCGTCCATCCGCCGGCTCGCGATTCTCGATCGCGCTTTCTCTCTCTCGATCGTGCGCACCTCGCGACGTCCTCGTTCTCTAGCGATCGCGACGTTCTCGTTTTCTCTCTAGCGCTCGCGACGTTCTCGTTCTCTCCATCGCTCGCGAGTGACCGGCCGGTCGTGCCGCCTGTGATCGGTCTGCGATCAATAAAGTGCAGTTTAATATCAGCTCCCTCTCCCTTTCCCTCTCCCCCCCCCCCTCTCTCTCTCTCTCTCTCTCTCAACCTCTCACTGACCCATCCTGTGGATTCCTTTGCGCGCTCAACTCTGAGTGGTCCCGGCATGAGGCTGCTCCGACCGTCGGTCGACGCCGAAACACAATTATTATACACTCTAAATGTACAATTGAAATAATAACGCTTGTAACGCTTTCGTTTAATGCTTCTAGATGACTACACGAAGGCCAGAAACAAGGCAAAGGCCGCAGAGGAGACGAGCGATCTGCAATCGGAGGCAGAGTCACCATCGGAGAGAAGAAAGAGGCCAGCGTTTACATTAGAAGACAGTACCTCCTCTGACGAGGCAGCAGTTTTCTACCCTGGTCCAGATTTGAAAAAACAGAGGAACATAGGTATGTAAATTCAAAAGAAAGCACTCTATAAAACATTATATATTACATTCATAGTTATAAATCATTCTGGTTCTGTAATTAGTATATCTTTTTAATCAAAATATATTTTCTTTTCAGCCGCTTGTTCGCACTCTGTTGGCGAGGAATCGCAGGGAGAGGGACAAGAGGATGAGATACATTCCGATAAGCAGTGTAGTATTGGTAAGTTAAGAAAAATATTTTAGAGATAAATAAGTTCACTTTAAAACATATAATATCTAACAAACAATTAATAGGAGAGCAAACGGAAAATAATTGCTGCAAGGGGTGCCAAAAAAGAGATGGGATGTTAAAAACACTAATACTGCAGAACCATTTGACGAGAGTTCTGCTCACAAAAGTATTAGCAGAGATGCGTGCGCTGAAGGAGATAACACAAATCAATAACGCAGGAGGATCACGCAGCGTGTCGTTTCTGAACAAATTCCCGAATTTAAAATTCCCGCTAAAATCGTTAGAAGAGGTTAGAATTGGTTGAAGAAATTCTAAGCAATCCGGAGGAATTTGATTATGGAGTAAGTACAATTTACAGATGTAATAAATAAACTAAAAGTAATTGATCTTTCATTTCCAATTTGCTTTTTTATAGTTGAGTCCCTTTTTCTCTAGATCATTTACTATTTATACTCCCAGTTCCATTATCACAGGATTATGATCTGAGCTTAGTTCGTGTAAAACCAGCATTTCGGAGATGTCTCGTATGTTTTTGTTTATGGCAATGTCTATTGTGGATGGTGGTTGTCCATTAGTGGGATAGTGTGTGTGTTCATTGGGGAAGAGTATGCCGCTATTATTGTTTGCAATGTAATTATATATTTTTCTTCCACTGCTATTCAGATTTGTATTGTTCCAAGCTGGGTGTCTTGCATTAAGGTCTCCAATTATTAGAACTTTGTTCCCTGTTTTCAGTAGATCATCAATCTCTTTTATTTTAAAGTGGTTCGAGGGGTTATTATATGCTCCTATTATGTATGAAATTGTACGAAACGACTTTGCTCTCTTCGAAATGTTAGAAGAATGAATTTTCTGAAATAAAAGAATCTTTTATAAAAAAATTGCAATTGGTTGGAACCGAATTTTTAAAATTTTGCTATGCAAGTAATTTTCATTTTCTGTGTGTTTTCTCTCGTACAAAAGAACTTTTAGTATTTTCCCCGCAATTCTTTCGAAATTTCTTTTTCCCTTCGCGTAGTAAACTAATTCATCCAGAAAAATCTTACGGTTCGGTATGACGAACTGACTCTTTAGTAATTGAAAGAGCGTCTAAAGGAGTAATTTAATTATAATTTATCAAAGCGTAATTCGGTTCGCGATGATATCGGAAATACTCGAAAACTTTTGATAGCCGAAAAGATTATTCCTAATCGTGGGATGTTTTCCCGATATCGGAGCCCGGACTATGCCCCGAAAGAAATTCCGATAGTTATTATTCAATCAAACTTGCCGCAGATTTTTTCATTACAGATTTATTATTTTAGAATAGAATAGATTTATAGATTTTTTTTCCGTCTAACCGTTCAATCTATTTCGGTGCATAGTGTAATGGAATGCCCACTGCGTTGGAATTGCAAAATAAAAATTCGCCGAGATAAATTACAGCGGTTTTGCAACGGCCTGGTAGCTATATTATATTTTACAGGGAACACAGTTTTTAATTGAAGCAATTATATTCATCCTTAGACAGCTACATGTTATATAACTCCTCCATTTTGCAATTTTACGTAAAAACAAAAATATGAGAATAAAGCTAAAATGTTGCTTAATATTCTCTAAAAGAATGTCTTTTGTTTACAGTATCTTTGTACGCGAGAGAAAAATGTTAGATTCACTCGATTTTATGAGGTCTACAAGGTTGCATATACCCTTAAGTTAAAGAGAACTATTTTAGTGAGATTGATGGCAACAGTAATAGAGAACCAACACTTTGCATACTCACACCCGCGGTGAATAGGTCAGTGCTGATTACTGGCTGCAACTTTGTTAACCGTTGAGTGACTTAAACGCAGGTGCTCTGTCATCGAATCAACTCAAGTGCAACCTACATTGCCGATGGTCAACTAAAAATCGTTAAAATTGCTGCACAGAATACAAGACTGTTTGTAAATATTATATCAAGGACAAGTTATAAGTAGTTTGCAGCAAAAGACGAACACCTCGAGGGCCTGTCTCCATCTTTTACAACTGATAATCAGAAGCTACGGCAGCCGCGTGGCCTAGATGCATTTGTTATTCCGTCTTCGCTACATTGTACGGACTTGATGCTCACCTATAACACGCGCTAATAACCATAATTTAAACTTTACCTACTCATTTTTTCCATAAACGGATAAAACCCGGAGTGTGGTGATTGCTTTAGAAGTGACATCATTTGAAACATTATTTCAAATAAAATATTAGTTTATTTTATAATTATTTCAGATAATTGTGAAATTATTTTCCAAAATTATATCAGAAACATTTGAAACATTATTTCCAATAACATAATTAGTTATATATCATTTATTGTTCCCCTCAGGGTTACAATTCCCATTGCATCTCCTTCCTTTCCCCGCTCTTATCCTAACCTTAGCCTAACTTACCAATTACCTTACCACGCAAAACCGCACACAGCTTTATACACAAGCGAGAGAGAGAGAGAGAGAGAGAGAGAGAGAGAGAGATATCTTGTCGACTTTCCATAAAATAGGATAAAAGTAACAATATAAAAATAAAATAACCAACGCCAGAAATACAATAACTTAACCTACAATAAGTTACATTATGTAACAAAAAACAACAATTAAATATCAAAAGCTTATCACAGAAAAAATAATAATACACAGCATACCTGTCTTTTCTCTCTCTCTCTCTCTCCCACACACACCTCCGCCCCCTTCCCAAACCTCATGGACCCCCTCTTCCACTCATATTCTCCCACCATTCGTCCACCTTCCTCAACCATTCCTCCCCTTCCCCCTCGATCCGAGCACTACCCCATCAACCCCTGCCATCCTCTTCCATCATCCCCTCCCATACACATTTCCCATACGTGTTCAATAACATAATTAGTTTATCTAATAATTGTTTGAGATAATTGTGAAATTATTTTTCAAAATTATATCTGGTGCCCAGATTGTCGCGTTTGAGTATACTTTATACCGACACTCTTGTGACATATTTGAAATAAAGAAATATAAATTGTTACGTATGGAGACGTTCTCCACGTTTATTTCGATTAGAATTTCTAATCTCTTTTCTGAGAACGAAAAGCGTCCCAACAGGCCCCTTTTATTAACGAAAGATACTGTATGCCTTCTTTATACCAAAATCTCTAAACACTCCCTTCTGGCATCCGTTAATCAATATACTGATAGGAAATAGCCCGGATAACCTTCATTAACCCCTTTCAACGAAAATCTAACTGAGGCCTGCTTTTCATTAGAAGTGACAAAAAATGTGACTGTGACCCTACGCGATATCAAATCTTAAACAGAGTACCCCTTTCATTTTCAAGGTATATAAACCCATTCGTTTTCATCCTCTTCGGTTAGTCGAGAAGCGGTTCAGTTGAGATTCAGAAACGGTTCCGTAACGTTATAGTAATCGTGCAGTCACGTTACAGAGTCAAGTCTAGTGAGATCGGGTTAAAGTCCCTTTCGAATCAATTCATAACCTTATAGATTCCGTTAGTTCGGTATATATTCTATTTGGCATTCAACAATCGCCATCTAACCCCGCATTGCCAGTGCGTCAACACCGTGCAACATAGGTAAACAATTCCTCTAATTGTACATTTATTATATTCATTCGCGACACAAACAACAACACTTGTAGTAATTTCAATTCAGAATAAATTGTCTTGTTTGTTAACTCGCGTACCCTTAATTATTGCCTAAAATCCTAGTATAATAATTGAACGTTCCCACACGATACAATCTAACCGCTCGGATTGTATCAATTAAATTATATAGAAGTTACGAGGCTTACTAATACTTAAATTCGATTCAACGAAGATTTCTCCAACCTAGTGGCTCCTCGATTTCGCATTGAGTGCGTCCACGAAATTATACCATCCTAGGCGGATCCCCGATTTCGCATTGGGTTCTTCCGCATCCTAGCAGCTCCCTGATTTCGCATCAGGTGCGTCCGCGCTCTTATACAACCTCCTTTCGTATCGGGTTCGCCGCGTGTTCCCTAGTGACTCCTCGATTTCGCATCGGGTGCGTGCGCGAAGTTTCATCCTCCTAGTAGCTCCTCGATTTCGCATCGGGTGCGTCTGCGTTTGACACCAACCTCCCAGAGGTTCCCTGATTTCGCATCAGGTGCGTCCTCGACGTCAACTATCCTAGCGGCTCCTCGATTTCGCATCGGGTGCGTCCGCGTACCTAACTAACAATTGAAACCATATTCCTGGGGTAAAAATCCCCTCGCCGGCCTCTCGCGCTGCTCATAGCCCTGGCTCGTAACAAAATATTGAAATAATATAATACTTGAAATTGCTAATGTCTCAAATGAATCAATACTATTTTTATTTGCAAACAGCAATATGGAAATAAAGGTGGGAAATAAATTATTTCGAATAGCTATTTCTTCTTTTAACTAAAATTTTTCCAGGTCTGCCTAAGGATCAGTATAGTGAGCTCAAAGTTTCGGGACGAATAACAGTGAAAAGAAAAATCATTAGCTTATGGCAGATGTGGAAAAATGGAAGTGTCTTGATTCGAGAATTTCTGTTTCCCAAGGGCTTTGGTACAGTGATCCCAAAATTTGGGAATGAGTACCAATGGTAAAATCATTAGCTTACGAAAACTGTGTTATTTTATATTTACGGACACTAGGTTGTTCGAATTGGGCAGGAAACGGCAGTAATCGGACACTTTCGAAAAGACGATAACACTCATTGGGCTTCAATTTTTTCGAGACTTTAAATTAGTTTCTTAGCTGATGTAAACAATTTTTTTGAAAAATTTATGTCAACCGCGGAGAAAATTTGTTGTCACATTTTTTAATTTTGCACATCATGGGTGAAGCTGAACCCAAAGAAGGTACTCTGGCCCTCAATGTCAGCCGAAGGGTAGCATTGAGGGGTGTCGACGACCCGGCGAGGAGGGGGTAACTCGGTAGAGTGAGGAAAAGGGCTCAAGACCGCTGTTATTTTCAGTTATAATGGGGTGAGCACCGTTCCGGTTAGCTACGTACACGGTAAACTGTCGTCGGCAGTTCCTCTATTTCATCGGAGTTTCGTATTTCCCCGGGGCGCGTTGCCGCCGGACATTCGAGTGGGCGGTTTGTAACGAAAGCCATCTTAAACGAACATGATGAACTACCCTTGCCACCCGAAGTGTGCGTGGTGAGAGGGAGACGAACCGCGACGACGGCCGAGTCCTCAATACAAACAAAGTTCGGCAGTCGCTAATTTGCTGTGTGTGCGTGCCGATGCACAGCGGCACCGAACAGCTGATTGCTCGAACACTGAGAAAAGAAATAAATGTCAATGTAGCTTCCAAGGCTTGAAAATTTTTATTTTGCATAAAGATCACTGAGCAACAGTTCCTTTAATTTTTCTAAATCGACGATGTCAAAAGATGTGTGCATAAACGTTCGGAAGAATATATGTAATATTAACAATCCCAGAATTATAAAAATTAAAATAAGAAAATTGGATTTACACTGAACGACTTTCGAGCCCTTCACGCGTCGTTCAAATTGTGAATGCGTGCACCTACGTATCTGCAACAGCACTGATAATAATAATTCGATAATTTTCTTCTCCGTTTCTCCTCTTTTTGATGGGAACGAATCGGTGTATTGGTCCGGTGCAGTTAGGTGGACTTTAGGTTAGGTTAGGTGGTCTTTGTTCGCTGAAAATACGTCGACGGAAATTGCCGTATTTCCCGCGTCTTCTTCCCGAAGCGCGTAGTTCGGCGAATATTTATAGTGCTCGGGCGCATCAGGATGGCTGAATTATTTGTCGCAGTCGGGCTTTTTCCTTCCGTTCGACCGTTCTGTCAATTGAGCTGGTGACGCTTGAGCAGCGTCCGGAGAACATTTTTTAATTAAACTTGCTAATGGGGACCAGCACATGGCTGAGGAAGACACGTTATTTAAAATCCTTTAACGACCCCCAGTACGAGGTAACCGATGCGTCAAGCACAATACCCGTCGCGCATCCTTGCAACGAAGCCCTTGAGAACCACCATTTTGCGGGTCACTGGTCGAACCAGACTGGAACGCTTTTTGAGGTTTTTTAAGATGGTAATGGCAGAAAATATTGCAGGGTCAACTGCTCGTATGGAAAACTTGAATATATACGAATCTCTCTTTTTGGGATGTTATAAACAAATTTGCAGAGCTCCTTTCGCATCAATCTGCAATTCCAGACTGGTAAAGTTGACTAGACTAACTTCAGCTTCGACAAACTGATGGATTCAGTACAGTTCACAACTGGGTTACGAATTACCGCGAATTAAATTGTAATTAAGAGCCGAGGGTAGTCACGTGACTTTTTCAGAGTCATCAGATCGGTAACTGCTGTACAATTTCTGTTCACAGCCTTCAGTCACTGACTTCAGATCCGTCTTGGTATTGATCCGACGGGTCTTAAATCTGTGACTAAACTTGTCACATTTTTTGCTCTGTATTATCGATATCATGAATTCTGACGGCGGAAACGTGCTTCAAGTTTTTCGCTTTATTTCGCAGAGAATCAGGACAAAATATAGCTCAATTTGTAGCCGGTGATATTTTTCCTAGCGCGCGCTACTCTCGACTTTTTGGCCTACTACTAATGCTTATATTAATATTACCAAATATCTGCATAATCTCGTCAGCTCACGAGCAGCGCGCGCTAGACTGAACCTTCCTCTTTCAAAGAAGCGCTTTCCCAGCGAAAAATATTCTCATATAAGGACGAAAAGTTGAGGCACGTAAAACCATTTTTCGCCTATTTTTGTCGGTAATGTGGTCACTGTACCTTATCGCGAATCTGCGGAGTCTTGGCTCTTAAATGCAATGTAGTTTGGCGAGCAAGCAGAGGTACTTGAATTCCCTTAACGAAGGAGAGAGGAAGAAAGAGAGAAAGAGAAAGAGTAATTCGAATAAAACACAAGGAAAGGGAGAAATGTCATTCCACTATTTCAATTACGAGATGGTAAGACCAAATTGGCGTATCTGTTACAATTTATCTTTGAGCCATTATACTGGCGACGGTCTGCGCGCACAGAGGAAATCGAAGGTACATTTCCGGGACAAAGGGCATCAGCTATTTCGTTGAAGGGTTCGAGAACGAGGTCGTTGCGTTAAGAACGGAAAAACTGCATAGAACAAAGCGAAATGGCACTCGTCGCAACAACTCAATTTTCACGGGACATTATGCAACACGCGTCAAAGGAAAAGTCGGGTAAGCGGTTGACAAAGGGACGAATAAATCCGCCTTGATCTTGGAGGCGTTTATGCGTGACTTTAGATAGCCGTGTTAGGGAGCATAAGAACGCGGTTAGGATCTTTTCCAGCTGAACGAGCCGCAATCACGCTCTTAGGATCTCTCGTGTCCGAGCACGTGTCCTGTGCGAACTTCTCGCGTCTTCGATGTCGAAAGTTTTCCATTTCCCGAGGGTTCGCGGGGATATAATTTAACTGCGATTGCTTGACAGTGTGGTTACATAGCTGGTTGTGGAAGAGAAAGTTGTTACCTCGGGATAACGAAAATGGCGATATTCCTAGTAGGCAAATAATAAAATAAAATTTATTAAAATTTAGAACCAGCGAGGTTCTCAGGCAGTCGTTATTACATTTTTTGTCCATCGATTTTAAATAGAACACGCGCCATTTTGTTCCAACGCGAACTCCTTTTGGAAGATTTTTACTGCAACAGGAATTTAATCCCGTTAAATTAATGCGAATCGTCAATCCATAGCCTACGGCTTATCTGGAATATCAGTATAACGAGCAACGACGTGAGCGCATATTTCGTTCTAGCCAATTGTATTTGCCAATAAACATCGACGGTATATTAATTACATGTTCGTCATGCATTCGAACGATTTGTTAGCATTTCTCCATATGAAAGTTTGGGATGATCAAAAGCAGGGCCCGCTCCAGCGGTTTCGAAGCCTCGGGCAAAAAAACAAATTGCAAACTTACAGCCAAAATTGCGCCCCTAAATTTTGGCGCCCCGGGCAAGTGCCCGGGTTGTCCCGCCCACCCCCCCCCCCCCTAAAGCGGGCCCAGGCAATAGTCATTACGAGGTTACAATCGGTTTGTAGAAATGGAAATTAAGAAACGGAATGAAGTGCGTTCAGCATCCCTGATATGTGGAAAATTCGATCCGCGGATATTGAAGCGCGTTTCCGGTTCGACTACCGTTCGCAATGTCTCTTTCTCTGTAATCGTGACTGATTAAACAAACTTTATTACACGTTTATGGCCTGCCGGCTAATTTCACTCGCAGTCTATCCGTGCAGAGCCGGACAGAGGGTCTTGCTGATCGATTCGCGGATATTAAAATGCGAGACCATGAACGATGCTTTTCATCCCTCAGCAGCCAGTACTTACAAGCTTGTGGACGAGCGCAATTAAGAGATTGCTGTTCCTTGGGACCGTATTGAATTTACTGTAATTAAATTGTGAACCTTTACACATTTATAGTGTGAGAAGATCTTCGAAAATTTCTAAAATTCAGAGTAAATTGATTGGACCTTGCAACATGAAGTTGGCATCATGACTTTGTCAGCGCTTGCGGCCATTTTGTTGTACGTTTGATGAATTAGTCTGCGCTGACCTGCCGAGCGGTATTGACGCGTCGTTAGCGGAAATGAAATAATTATGTAATTATGTAATTTGTCACAGACTTATCCACTAACGACACGTCAATACCTAACAGGTCATCACAGCAACCACTGACATAGTCATGTTGCCAAATTTAGAAAACTAATAAGACATTAAAAATATTGGTATGTTCGCGTTAATTCGCACACTGCTGTATTTTAGTCATCTACAAGTCTAGTTACAAGTCAGCGAAAAAATTGGACAACAAATGACCAGAGTGTTGTAAAATCACGATTTTATATACTTGAATAAAACTAAAATGTCCGTTTATTGACAAGTCGCATCGATAGAATGCAGATAGAATTTTTCTTGTGCAGAGTTCTCGCCGGTCCGCAAACTTACAAATCAATTAATCCGATCTCGGTGGAATCGACTAATTGTCTCATCAGCCTCTGTTGCTTGTATAAAGTGCATAACGAGCGATCATTCAATTTCCCAGTGGACGAGACTCGCCCCTCTCGGTTTCGCAGTTTCATAACTATTGTTTCCCGGGCGGGCTTTGTCAATTTCGCGCGCCGCTGGGTGAACCCATGTCTGTTAACTTTGAATGAACATCATTTTATCTCTGTTCATCTTCCCTTTTCTCTTTCTAGTATTTTGTAATACAAAGTGATTTCTCTATATATGTCGCCAAGGCCTGCATGATACTTGACGCTGGCAAGACCTGTCACATATATCGAGAATTCACTGTATTACGATTTTATCTCTGTCGTTAACTTGAACTAACACGTCGGTCACATGCTAGTGACGTGATATTTCTTTATCGAACTTCAAAATCAATTTTTATTACCACCTATAATTTTCTTTCGATGTAAGACGATTGGTCGGGACTTTCGAAATTTTTAGGTGCATCGCCTGAAACGTTTGCTTTTACTGTGGTTATTATTGCATTTTATTTTGACGGCGAAAATGTGACCGGGTCTGAATGGCTCTCAAGTGGCTTTCAAGAGAATGCAGTGACGCACGAACGAACACCAAATTTTCATTCCACGCTGGAACATTTCTACAGAGAGAAAATCGTGTTATTCCCGTCAACACCGCGTAGCTGCTGAGTGAGAGAAATCAATTCCGTGTTTTGACAGCAGGTTCTTCAGCAACTCAATTGCTTTATTTTATATCGTTATTTAAGTACCAGACGCATGAATACCCATTCGAGTGTTTTGTTTTGATAAACGTATCGTAAACATATTGAAATATATTTATTGAACGATCTTCCGTGAATGCGTTTGCGCAGTCTGTCGACGCTCGTGAATTATACAATTTTTAATCTTTAGGCCTCTAGTTCCAGTGTCTATTCACGCGCTTTTTAGACAAATGAAGATTTGAGAACATTGTTTAGACTCGTTTCAACGGGTCCCGCCGTTTTAGTGTTATTTTACGTAATTTTTAAACAGATCGATATTTGGGAACGTTTAAGGGATTAAATTGACCATTAAAAAATATTCTTCTTGACAATTTTCGTGTAGAACGAATTGCTTCCGCTAACTCTTGAAATGAAGTAGCACACGGGAGCCCAGGTTCCAATTTCAAGAATGCAAAAATTTTGCAGGAAGTTAAAATTGCCTGTCGATCCATCTCGATCACGATTTCTGGGTCACAGGTGATGCATTCCGAATTTCGCATTTACCGTGGCATGTTTCCCGCTGATCGATTAAAATTATTCGATGTGCCCATTCCCCGTTTCTTCGAAATAGTCAGGATTCCTTACGCCAACCCACCCCCGTTGGTGATCACGCGAGCAGCGTGTATGTACGTTGCTTCTTTCTTCTCGTCGTTCATACACCCGAGGGCTGTCTTCTATTCATTTCCGCCACCATTTTGTTCGTTCGATCGTTGTTAATTTTGTCCGGCTTGTTTCCGGACGACTACACGGTGAATCAAAAAGAGAATTTAATTCGCGTCGGAACGTACAGGGGTGCGGACCCCTTTGTTTGTCCTCTCCCTATTGATCGTATCAATTCAGCCTCCGAGGACACGTGTCGCCCTTCGATTTTTGACCAGCGCCCGCTGGCATGTTTTTGCCTATCATTTGTCGGCGTACTTCGTGTCTCATCTTTTTAATCCGGCCCTTGATTCAGAGTAGACGTTTATTAACTGGACAAAATCGATTCCTGACCGTTTTGTTGCAAAAAATTATTTCGATAATATCTTATTAAATATATTAGATTTAGAACATATGAAAGTCTGGTTTAGGTAATTTGCATATTTTCTGTTCTTTTTTGAGGATTTTGATTTCTTACAATAGAATGTTCTACCTAAAAATCTGAATTAATTACAGTATGTGTATCTAGGTTTTCTAGATACAAATACTAATACTAATAAAAGAAATTAGAAATTAAGAAATTAAGAAATACTACTCTTTTCCGTTTTATGGCATAACTACCCTCCCGGTTAAGATATAGGATTAAAATTTTGCACATGATCTTTCTTGACGCCCTATCCAGCGGCCCATTACCTTTTGAATCAGACCTGAGAAAAATTTCAAGAAAAAATATTTAAAATGCTATTTTAAATAGTATAATTTAATGTGGTTCAAATAAAATACTACTTTTAATAGAACGAAAAATTTCGGCAAATAAAATATTTTTATTTTGATAACCAGATACACAGAATAATTTACTGTTTTACTTCAAATATGTATTCCAAATATTTCCTTACAATGAAAATAAGTTGAGCAAATAGATAATATTATAAATTATAATTTTTAACATAAGATACTATAATAGTTATCATAGTATTTGTTGTAGGTGAATTACGAATATGTTCATGTAACATGTTAATAAACAGACGACAATGTCGCAGTAATCAACTATTTGAAATACTATTTTACACACTCCTTAAAATAAGTCTCACTTTTTCAATATGTTCCAAATAAAACACTATTTTTAAATAGTACTTCAAAAACTTCTTCTTATAAATAAAATAATTTATTTGCATGATTATACGCGTGAAAAAGGTCGGCGAATGGAAAGGAGAGAGAAGCAGAGAGCTGAAGTCCCTTCTTCTCTTTGAATTACTATCCTTCTCTGCGTTCGGGATATTACAAAGAATGTAGCAGCTCTGCTAGAACTGTCGGGTTGCAGACCAGACGACAGGCCTTATCGATCTCCGGCAACGTTCAGCCCGCGATTCCACTCTGCCGGCTCGGTGTGTAAAGTGCTCTGCGCCGCAACAAGTAAATATCTAGCGATACATGACACGCGACTGGGATTTCAAGCATTCCAACAAGCTGCAGCACAATCAAGGGAAAGCCGACACGACGCGGCGCACAGTGGTGCCAAATTGCCAAAAAGCGGCAAAAAATCTGTAAAAACGAAACTATCCAACGAATTTGTTTGAAAATTTGTGGAGAGATTGCCACAGGTCTAACGCTTAATTGGGAAAATGATTTTTGGAAACAGTTGTTGAACTGATTCTTTAATACAGGCTAATCGGAAATCTTTGTTTTCTGCTCATTTTTTATTTATGGAAGCAAACAATAAATCCTTTAATAGATTTTGGTCTGGAACTAATCGTTTTGGCAAGGTGTAATATTGATCTAACTTTGTGCAAAAAATCATGAGACCCTTCGAGACCCTTTCGCCACAATTTAAGTTTAAATATCAACTTTCTGAATTTCCAAGAGTGAATTTTCCGGACGTTACGATTATTTGATGTTCCAGGTGAAATTTTTTAGGAATATTTCTAAATAATAAAGAAAAATGAGAAGTGCATACGATTTATTAATTTTTTATGTATAAGAAAATATTTAATAACAATTTTTTTTATCTGACAAATTATTTTTACAGCGTTCATTGGAGCACTACCACAAAATACCTGTTGCATTTTTGCGACAGTTGTCCAGTGAACGAAAACTTTGTTTATTTAACATAAAAAATTGTTATTAAATATCTTTTTATATGTATGAATGTCACATTTTTTTTCTCATCCGATATGTAACCCTTAAAAATTTCACCTGAAACATCGAATAATCATGACTTCCGTGCGATTCATTCTTGGAAATTCCGAAAGTTGATATTTGAACTTAAATTGCCGCGAAAGCATCTCGAAGTATCTCGTGATTTTTTGCACAAAGCTAGATCAATATTATAACTTGCCAAAACGATTAGTTCCGGATCGAAGCTTTCCAAAGGATTTTTTGTATTCCGCCATAAATAAAAAATGAGCGTAACACAAAGGGGCTTCAGGTTAGTCCATATTACTTAATGTTAAACAACTTTTTTTGGAAAATTTTTTTTGCCAATTAATAGTTGAAGCCATTTGCAATAACCCATATGATTTGTAGACCCCTAAGTATTCAATTATAGACGGAATAATTACAAAACTTTCGCACTGAAAACTGATGAATTCCCAGGAGCGAGGAAATGGTTATTTACCATGCGTATATCTCCGTAAAAAATTTTTTTTCAAAAATCTGACTTTGGCACACCATGCACGCACTGTTAGGCTATACAGAAATAATTTTTTTTTATAAAAATCGAAAATTTATAAAATGGACTTTTTGCCGCCTTGGCACCACTGTGCGCCGTTTGTCCCGGGTTTTTCTCCCGTCGAACGGGCCGAAAATCAGGGCAACGTGACACCGTATAAATTCGTTATTTAATACTAAGATAAAGCTACGAATGACGTGTTTCAGCAAGAGACTCGAAGATGGCCGCTTCTTTTGTTGACGTGCCCATCCTGCTGTGCTCCCTCCTGGGTCTGCTCGTAAATGGGTTCAACCAGCTCGTGATCCTGTACATACATAAAGAGGTAAATATTTAAAAAATAGAAAACTCCCTACAGATAATATATACCTATTACTATAAGGACTGCCTATTACAGTGAAATCTCGTTGTTTGTCAGTCCGCCGTTTTTACTGACAAGTTACGAAATCGGAGGTTCTCGCCGAGCGTCCCATTTGAACTACACAGGGAACGCTGGAAACCGTCGTACCCTCTTCAAGTCATAAGAAACCTATAACTTGAAAACGCTACTGACGTGAAAACGGCGAAAACAGCAAAGGTCAAGAGCCGTCGTCGCCGAGAAGTGTGCCACACATTGTCGGCTATATCGGTGTGAGACCAGAAGACTAATCGAATCCAGTTACAAAACTTCTTTATTTGTCATTATTTTTTTTATGAAACTTTTACCAACATATTTACCAACATGTTTCTGATTAAAACTAAACCAAATATGATATAATTCCGATGATATATACTTGTGTAATGGACGATGAAATATGTAGGACGATTGTGTTGTGTCTTGACATGTTCTATGCCTTTAGTATAATTTCGTGGTTAGATCGTGCATAACTCACAGACGCTAATCGTCCGTTCACTGCACCAGATATCCGGTGGGACATATCAAACGCCCTGGTTGGAAATTATGGAGGTTGTGTCTGACATGTAATTGCTTCGACAGCACATATACTAAATTTGGAACGATACAGAGAAGATTAGCATGGCCCCTGCGCAAGGATAACACGCAAAATCGTGAAGCGTTCTGTGCTGTTGAGTACTCGCGTGATCCAGGCACACACCCTTTACACAAAAAGTGGAAAAATTGCCATTTTTCACGATTTTCGTCTTAAAATCGCATTTTTAATCGTTTATAACTCGTAAACGAATAAGTCAATACCGGTGAAATTTTCAGCATGGACATAATTTATTCGAGCGAATCAAATACATTCTTTAAATTTTCAATACAGGCTCAGATAAAAGAGCCTGAAAAAACCAACTTTTACTATTTCTTTTGCGATTCCGACCAATTCAAATTTTTTCAAAAATGTTTTACACCTCGTCTAATAAACTAATCCTTCTAACTTCTCAATAAAATTCAAGTCATTTGATCTAATTTTTAGAAAGGTATATTGCTTGAAATAGTGTTGACTCAGTTTTGCTCGTTACTGTAAGTAAGAAGTGGCCGCACAATGCACAGATAGATGGATAGATAGATTATAATAGTTAGATACGTTATAATAGATAGATACATTATAATAGATAGATAGATTATTACTGTTTTTTTTTCCCCGCGGGGAACAGAATTGCAGTCAATCACAGTCCCAGCAGACAGAGGCAGTGAACGTCCGGTGGTTCGACCGCCAACGAATAAACCTTCAGATGAAGAATTATTATGAATTATCATGGACAACCGATGATGTCGCACGAGGAGAAGTAAAAATAGGATTAGGATATATGTTAAAAATTGTACGCAATAAGGTAGCACGAGAAACGACTCCAACTTTTCTTCCTGCAAGACACGCAGATGAAGTTCTCAGTTTACACGCTGAGAACAAACAGGAAAGGTGTCCAATTATGCCAAATTATAAGAAAAGACGCCGACTTCACGGTAAAAAGATCCTGTCGGCATACAGCTGACTAGTCAGGAGACATCAAGAAGATAAAAAGATGCAAGGTAGAGACTCCTGTGCCAGCATCTTTGAAAAACAAAGGATTGTGCATCTTATAAAAAGGGGGACCAACTCCTAAAATTCAGTTATAAACAGTCAGTCAGTCAGTCAGGCAATCGTGAACAATCAGTTATTCAGTCATAGTCAATAGTACAGTAGTCTCTTGTGAAGTTAAAATAGTTCGTTCAGTTGTTTCGCGACAAACCGTTTCAAAGACCAGTGTCAGCAGTCGAAGTATATTGTAACCGAATCCGAACCCGTGATCACGGTAATATTAATATTATTATTATTATTATAATCAAACTATTTGTAAGCACTCCAGTATATGCGCTATATACACCATATTTGTAAAATCAAATTTGTAATCTCTGATTCAGAACCACACTTTGAATAAATCAATAATTTTGTTGTTTTCAAAATAAGGGTACAAAGTTACTTAAACGATCCTCAATTTCCCGAACCATAGCCGGTGTATGCAGGTAGGTTCGAAACTGCGTCCTATCCTCTTAAGATCGTAATTCATACCACTTGGGACGTAACACTATCAAAGCTTGCAAAGGAGTATCTTTGTGTTATGGCAACATCTGTTCCTTCCGAAGGAGTATTCTCAAAGACTGGCGAAATAATTAGTAAAAAAAAGAAATAGATTAAAAGACAATATAGTGAATAAAATATTGCTTCTTAATATGTACAAAATAAATCTTTTATTATGTCTATTTCGTATATATTCGCTTTATCTACGTTTTTTTCTTGCCGAAATGTTCCAGTATTTCCACTCGCAGCATTTCTATACTCATGTCAGGTCCGAAATCACAGTCAAATTTAAAGCATCGAGATATTTGAAGGAATCATTTGGCAATCGATACATATAGTATAGAAACAGCTTATAGTGATCATGAATAGATTACTTCTGCGAATTTGATTGCAAAGTGGAAGAACATTAACCCCTTCGACACGATAATTTCATAGGGTGGATAATAAAAATGCCCTCGTGGATTTTAACGAAAGAACCCTCCCCTGCCCTAAACAACAAATTCGGTAATTCAAAATAGGCAGAATTTTTCATCAAAATAGACAGTTTTTTGCGAATATCTCGGAAAATAAACAGATCGCCGCACAGTGCGGACAAATGGCCTGTTTTCGTGCACTTCTCGCAATTATTTATATACAGTGAGTGTAAAAAGTATTCGTACACCTCTTATAGATTTAGAAAACCATATATTTCTTTATGTAATTGTACATTCTTTTATAAAACAAAAACACAATTACGATTATTATATGTTTCAACTACAAAATGTGACATAAATAAATTAGCGAAAAGTTAACGTTAATGAGATATATTAAAAACAGTCTGAAGTCTCTAAAAATTAGCATGCAAAAAGTATTCGTACACGTAACAAATTTAGCAATAAACGTGTTATAATTTGCGAAAATAAATTAAATTAATATTTCGTTGGATAGCCTTTCGACTGTATAATTGCGTCCAGTCTTCTTGGCATTGAATCCACTAAATTGGATGGGATTTCGTCTGTAATAATGCACCATTCCTCTTGAACAGAAAGTTTTAATTGTTCTTTACGTGAAATATGCCGGGTTCGGAGTTTTTTTATCACGCAGATCCCATAAATTTTCGATCGGATTAATATCCGGTGATTGTGGAGGTGTTTTCAAATATTGCGGTGTATTATAAAGCAACCACTTTCTTGTGTTGCGTGCTGTATGTTTGAGGTCATTGCCTTGAGTGAAGATAAAGTTGTCTTTTATACCCATTTTTTCTGCACTACTTACAATATGGGTTTTTAGTATGTTTAGGTATATTTTGTGGTCCATGATTCCCTCGATGAAGTGTAATGACCCCATTCCAGCAGCACTCATACAATCCCAAACCATAAACCGAACCTCCGCCGTGTTTTACTGTGGGACGTAGATTTTCTTTTTGTAGCTCTGTATTTTTCTTCCTCTAGACCGTACACTTGCCATCAGAGCTAAAAACATTAAATTTACTTTCGTCAGTAAATATGACTCTTCGCCAAAACTCGATAGGCTTATTAATATTATTTTTCGCGAAATCAAGTCTCTTCTTTCTATTTGCGGCATTTACGAAATAATTCTCGCGAGCAACTCGGCCGTGGTATTCATTATTTCGTAAACAATTACGAATAGTGCTGGCACATACACTTACTCCAGCGTTGTTTGCAAGCTCAGCAGCGATCTTAGGGGCACTAATTGTAGGATTTGTTTTTATTTCACGCACTATAAAACGTTCATCGCGTAAACTAAGTTTTCGAGGGCGACCAGATTTCGCTTTATTTTTATTGGTTTTTCGTTCACCATATCGATCTATAATTCCTTGTATAGTGTTGTGTGGCCTATTCATTGTTTTTGCTATTTCTCGCAATGATTTGCACTGATTATGCTGTTGTATAATAATTTTTCTTTCAGTCTCACTTGTTTCCTTATCTTTATGACCCATTTTACCGAATGTTACAAAAATTGACTGGTTTTGCAGAAGGTTGCCACTAGACTGTTCATCAAAGACCCTGTCTGATTATTTGTCGGGTCCCGCTAAACCATAATATAAACAATCGGACGCCTTTCGAGTACATTCTAGTACCTGTACGAATACTTTTTGCGCGCCAATTTAGAGACACGTCTCATAGTTTCTAATTTTTCTCGTTAACGTTAAACTTTTTCAAGTGTATTTATGTGACAGTATGTAGTTAAAATATATAAAAATTACAATTACACTGTCCAACACCAAAAAAATTTTGCAATACCTGTTGGGTGATTCTTATACACTTTGTCATCCTAAAACCGAATCTGAAAGTAGAATTGCTCCATCACGCAACGTTTTCGAAAAATTTTGGTTTTTGTAAAAATGCCTGATTTTGATACGAAACGACGTGTTACGCAAAAACTAAATACGCGAGAAAGTTCAAATTTGAGTCAAGAGATAGAAGGGACTCTCCTCTACATATTCATATAGTCAATTATATTTTTATGTACTTCCTAATAGTTGTAAATGGTTGTTATTAAAATCTCTATTAACAGTTAGAATTTCTAACAACGATGATACTATTAAAATAAATTGTTTCATGGGATTTTCCGTAAAAATTGCTTTCTCTCGGAACGTTCACGAATCACAGGCTCAATTCACTGTTACAAAGGAAATCATGAAAAATATCAGGTCATTTTGATTTGTCACTTTTAGATAGACACAAGACGTCAGAAATGACGCTTTTATATCGACAATAACTATATTTTCCTGTGGAAGCAATTTTCTTTCGTTACGTCAACGGTATGACGAATCGCCCTAAAAGTTTCAATAGAATCGGTCGCACGGTCTCCGGGAAAGCAATTCCGAAAGTTCAGTAATTTTCACAGTCCAACAATATCGTCTCCTGTCCCTTGCGGCACTATTTTGTTTGATTCATCAAACGCTACGTCTGTATCACCTGTACCAGCTTTTTCACGATATGCCCAAAGGGAGACGGTTCACTCTATGACGTAGGTAGATTTTGCCTACAACCCTTAATTTTTAACGTTAAAATGATGATTTCACATCACTTTATAGAAATATCGAGAACACGTTCAGTCAGATTTTCAACGATTTCGAGCGTATGTCCGAAGAAACAAAAAAATTAATTTATCCTCCAAAAATCTTCAGAAAATCTAATATTATATTATTCTATTAATTTTATACAAAAATGTTATACAATAAATACGCCATTCAACTCGGGCGAGTCCAAAGAATCGTCGCGTGTGAAAAGAGTTCGCATATCTTTTGCGGTTAAAGCAGGACAAATGGTTAAAGTTGTAGATTGTCGTCACTAAATAAAAATCAAAAATACAAGATATAGATCCACAATCTAGTTATTACATTATTCTCTGTTCATTAGAATTGTTGAAAGAAGGAATACATTTTTAGTTAACTTCTGTTCTCTGCAATTTTCAATAAAAAAAAAAAAAAAATTGTAGAGAACAGAAGTCGATGTGTAATCATTGCAGAATATACTTTTTATAATAACCTTTATCATAACAATAAATTTTATATAACTTTTTCATCCGTGAAAATGTTCTGTTCGGCTTCGTTAAGGAGTTATTAACGAAAACGCGGGTCATTGAACAGTACATTGAAAATTTAAAAAAATATTTATTTCAATTCTTCCATAAATGACCATGGGATTTCGCGAGATTGGAAATAAAATAAAAATCACGTTCGCAACAAATGACGCGTTTATTTTATCGCGTTTTGTGTATAATCGCGTGGATGGTCTATTTGCCCGTTGGCCGGACATATCCGCGCTTATTAAAATCGAAAATTTAACAGATTACATGTTTACGGAGAGAGAAGAGTCATCGAGTCGTTTGGGCGAAATATTATTCAATATATTGCGAATTTTAATGCGAAATAAATATCGCCTGCGTTCGTTGAAAAATACAGAGACCAAATTTATTTCCCTTTTAAATCGTTTAAGCGTTTCTAGATTTTCTAAATGCTTCTATACTGTTTTGCGTTAGATCCATCCATTTTTAACACGAATCTATAAAATCCTCGGTCTTGTTAATCATTGTTCGTTTAACCTGGGATGAATAATCCTTCAAAATATAATTTTTTAAATTCGATGCTCTCAATGGGCTGATACAAAAACCTTTTAAATTCCACGAATTTGAATGTGAAGATATTTAATCTCCCGATCAAGAGCTTTCGACAGAACGTAACGAATCCGATTTTACCGTTTCCATTCGCGGGATTGGCCAGCAGGGACACGGTAGGAATCAGTGTTAGGTGTGGCCAATAATTTCATTGTTACGTTTTCAGCGCCGTAAGGAAAAAATCGGCTTGATACTCCGCGTTTTCCAGCTACACTGAAATTTTATCTTCGACTTTTCCTCGTTTTTCATTCTACATTACCCCCGGTTCTGGTTGGTAGCGTTCACGTTCGTGTCGGCCCCACCCCGTCTGCCCTTCGCCGTTGCGTCAGAGTAATAAGTTTCAGGAGCCACTGCTCGATCGCTGGTCGTTCAATCGGCTGCGAAATATCAGAAATTGTTACATGCTTCTCGTATGCTGATTTATTTTATTTCTGCCCCCATCGGTTGGCTGCCTCGATTTTACAATCACTAAATAATATAAATCCGTTTCGAAGAGGATACGTTGAGCAACAGTATCCGCTTCGTATTTTCCGCATTTCGTCACAGGCGAGGAGAGGTGTTCTATCTTTTATTAGGTTCGCTGCTGCAATTTTTCCAGCCACGCGGATCAGGGACAAACGATTTCTCGGGAAATAAAACGCCGCCCGTGGAAAGGGGAGAATTCTTTCGCGCGACAAGGGTGCGCACGGTTTTCAAGAGTCTCTTGCACAAAATCCGTGTTGCGGTGTGCACCACCAACCTGCTGTCAGCAAATACCACCCTTCTCTTCAATCGGAACAGGAGAACCCCCGGTGGTAACAATATCTCCGCCAACCTGTGGTGTACCTTTCCAAAACTCGCTGGAGACCACGTATCGTCCCTTTGACAGCGAAACCGTATGCACGCGACGCCCTTTCTATCCCACCCCCGCGAACGTCAGAGATGAGGAAAGAGTCCCGGGAATCAGATGCCGCAATCGAAATCCCACTGTGAAACGTAGACAAAGATCGATCCTGCTCAAATCCGGGAACCGAACCGTTGGATTTCCCTGTCCGTTAACGCTGTACGTTTAATCGTTCGTGTATTTACACTTCTCTGATTACGATTTATCCCTCGACCGTCGCTCGTCACTCCGATTTAATATCTGACCAACTGCTACGACGATAGAACGCACGACCACGGAGAGAGAAATAATTTCGGCAATAGCCTTTTTCAGCTGTACCATTTTATCGAACGTGAAACGTCCTCGTACGAAATCTGAAAAACAAATGGTGACAAAAACGCGAAGAGTTTCTCTCGCATCGTATGTAATATCGAATGTCTACGCGGGGGATATTAATTTGATTTTTCTTGCACGAATGAAATCGCGATTGCCATACACGCGCGACAATTTCCGCGACCGACTCTGTGAATTCATTTGCGGAAAATCAAATAAGACAAACGAAAAGCAGATAAAACAAGATTATTTGCAGCGTTCGGAACGCGATCGTTGTTACACAGTTCGAATGAACTGAAGGAGAAGCGACTTTTCGCGAGGAAGAATTTAATGAAATAATAAAAGAATGTCACTGTAGTCGAACGCGTTATTCCCGAAGTGTGCAAACGATTTGGAATAAAATGAACCATTTACTGAAATAATATTTTCCTCTGCTTTTAGAGCGGAGCCTGTTATGAGGAATGTTCAGAGGTGCATTATGAAATACAAGGGGGGCGTAAACAATTACCCTGATCAATTGAGAATATTTTTATAATAGTATACTTTGCACGCTATCTACAAAACGGTGAAAAATGTCACGAGGAGTATTCGCTCGAGTGCAAACGGATGCTTCCAGGAAGATTCTAGTTAAAGGGACACTTTCTCGTCAGTATATTTATTTTCTTCGTTTTGCGTATGCTTTGGGTCGGAGTTTTCTTGCCAGGATAATGTAAGGGAATTATGAGGAGTTTCTAACGGGTTCTTTATTGAAAGAAATTGCTTTTCTGTTTTAAGTTGCACCCCTTCTCGGCAGGGTCGTGGCTACTTTCACCGCGGCAGCACCTCCACTTCGATTTTGTTTCGTTATCGCATGTCAACCGGCCACGGTCGATAAATACCTAAGGCTGCCTCGCAACGCGGCATTCTTTTTCATTCAGCCGTGACGCGAACGGTGGGATGAAATATACTGGGGTTGCAAAGCTACTTGGTTATTCCGTTTGCCCTCCCCCCCCTATTTGATTATAGTTTCGTACCAAGAAGAAACAATAAAAAGACATTAGCGTAACCAGTGTCGCACTATTCAACCCCATATGCCACACCCAAGGCGTAGGAGTTCATATAAAATATTCCTACAGTATTATATAATTTATTGTAATATATAATGTAGGATCTAAGTTGCAAACGCATAGCAATATTCGGATTTTCAAACATGTTATTGCTTTCAAAATTGTGAAATGCACGCTTCATTGCGCGGACGAACGAATAACTGTTTTTTGTATTTTTATTAATTTCAAAATACTACAAGCAAGAATTATTTTTTAAATTACACATTTGGAATAGAACCTGCACCTGTCAGGAAGGAAACACAAAAATTCGTTGAAAATTGAAAGGTTCGATAATACTATTCACTTCTGGTATATCATATTCGAACGATTTCTATGAAGCTATACAAATTTTGATTTCATAATCATTCCGGAAGGCAGATATTTCCTACTCAAGAAATGGGTAGTATAGGCGCAGGCTCCTTGCCAAGGTATTTTTTCCAGTCGTTTGTCTTCATGAGAGCCGTCGGGACACGCGAGAAGAGAAAATACGCAATGGACCCGCGAGAAAGGGAGTTTACGGCAACAGAATGAGCTCGAAGGAAAATCCTTTTTCCGCATTATGCTCACAACCACTCAAACTAAGGCAAGGGAGCCAAGTACTGTGAGGGTGCCAATTACTGTGCCTATACTAATTGTTGGTGTGCAACGATTGCCACTTCGGTGACCTTAGGTTTAAGGGGCGGTTTACAGCCCTTAGGTATAAGCGACCCTCGAAGTAAAGGAAAAGCGAGGTTAACAGTCAGTCGCTAACAGTAAGCCAAGCCAACGCGTCGTCAAGCCACATTTTGTAACACCGAGTATTTAGTCATACAGTTGTACGCACACAACCGTTAACATCTTAGACACTGTTCACGCGATATAGGAACATTCCACTGTTTTTTAATAAACGCCAACAGGTTATGGGCCCGGGATCCAGTGTTTTAGAGTGAAAAGTTTATTAAGCAGTTGTGTGCAGACTAAAGACAATAAGGACACAGTTATTTTTTGTTAGAGAAACAGAAAGTGAAATCATGGCAGACAGTGCGGGATTTCGTTTCGCCATACAAAAATTAAATGGTGAAAATTACCCAGTATGGAGCTACAGGTTGGAACTCCTACTGATCAAGGACAATTTGTGGGACGTGATCAAGGGAACGCCGGTTACAGGGGATGCTACATGGTCAAAAAGGGACAACCAAGCGCGTGCTACCATTGGATTGTTGGTAGAAGACAACCAATTGCAGCATATAAGGACCGCTAGGACAGCACGAGACGCATGGAACGCACTCAAGGAATATCACCAGAAAGCCACTTTAACAAGTAAGGTATTTTTGTTAAAACGGGCATGCAGAATGGTACTAAAGGAAGGAGGTGATATGGAAGAGCATATTACGACATTTTCGAACTATGTCAATCAACTGGCAGCACTCGGACAAGAATTGCCTGACAACCTTGTTGCAGCAATTCTATTAGGAAGCTTACCAGAATCTTACGAGACTTTAGTAACGGCATTAGAAAGTAGATCAGAATGCGAACTCAGTACTCAGTTTGTGAAAAGCAAACTAATAGATGAGTACAGAAGACGTAAGGGCTCAAGGGACACTAAAGAAAATGTTGAAGAAGCGGCTATGAAGACTGCATTCATGGGCAACAGCGGTGCGAAACCGAAGAAAAATTGTTTCTTCTGTAAGAAGCCTGGACATTTTAAAAGTGAATGCATGAAGTACAAGGTTTGGAAGAACAAACAAGAAAAGGCTAATAAAGCGTCCGATGAAAAGTCTTCTCCAGAATACTGTTTTTACGCGAAGGACAGAACATCGAAAGAAGCATGCTTCGGGGCGAAGATAATAAAAGGCAAAATGAGTTCTTGGATTGTTGACTCCGGCGCAACGAGCCACATGGCAACATCGAGGGACTTCTTCAAGGATTTCGACCCTGGCAGGAAGGGACACGTTTGCCTCGCGGAAGAAGATAAAACAGCTAAAGTGGAAGGCATCGGTTCAGGAATAATTAGGTACGCTGCGGACTCGGAGAAAGTTGGGGAAATCCCAATACAGGATGTGCTTTACGTTCCGACCCTAGGCTGTAACCTATTGTCTGTAAAAAGGTTGACTAAAGACGGGTATAAACTCGACTTCGAGAGGGAACAGTGCCGAATCCTCAAGAACGGGAAACTACAGGCAACGGCAAGACTGTCTCCAGACCTGTACAAATTAGAAACGGTCGATAGGGTCTGCGTGGTCAATGAGGCCATAAATACGGGACATACGGATTACTGTCAACATTCATGGCATCGACGTTTTGGGCACCGCGATCCGGTCGCAATTAAGGAGATGGCCGAAAAAGGTCTAGCGACAGGCATCAAGGTAAAGGACTGTAAAACGCGCGAGACCTGCGAGTGCTGTATAAAGGGAAAAATGGCACGGATACCGTTTCCAAAGGAATCAACCAACAGGAGTGAATCAATTCTGGACTTGATTCACACAGACGTTTGCGGACCAATGCAAACCGTAACTCCAGGTAACAGGAGATATATTTTATCAATCATCGACGATTTCTCAAGATATTCCCATATTTATCTGATGAGTTACAAAAGTGAAGCTGCAAAATATATCAAGGAATTTGTAGAAATGGCAAAAACTAAATTTAACAGAAAACCTAAAGTTATAAGGTCAGATCGAGGAAGGGAGTACATCAACGAAGATCTACAGTCATATTTAAGGAAGGAAGGTATTCGATCGGAATTTACAGCTCCATATTCACCACAACAAAACGGAGTTGCAGAAAGAAAAAATAGGTCGTTACTAGAAATGGCAAGATGTTTGCTGCTGGATGCACATATG
>NW_027489311.1:0-55881 GCF_050948215.1 Halictus rubicundus | reverse complement strand
AGGATACGATATTATAGATGAGAGGATAGGATAGAGGATAAAATTAGATAGAGGAATAGGATAGAGGATAGGATAGGATAGAGTATAGGATAGAATAGAGGATAGGATAGAGGATTGGATGGGATAGAGCATTTGCATACGATAGAGGGATAGGATAGGATAGAGGATTCGATAGAGGAATTGGATAGTAGAAAGGAGAGGTTAGGATAGAGGATTAGGAATTAGGATTGAGGATAGGATAAGGAATTGGAGGATAGGATAGGATATTGGAATATGATAGGATAGAGGCAGACGATAGAGGAATAAGATAGGATAAAGGAGAGGATAGGATAGAGAATAGGATAGGATAGAGGATATTGATACGATAAGATAGAGAATACGATAGGATAGGAATAGAGGGATAGGAATAGGATAGAGGGATAGGATAAGATAGATGATAGGATAGGATAGAGGATAGGATAGGGGATTGGATAGGGAATAGAGGATAGGAGACGATTAGAGGATAGGATAGGATGGAGGGATAGGATAGGATAGAGGATAGGATAGGATAGAGGATAGGAATAGTATAGAGGATAGGATTGGATAGAGGATAGGATGGGATAGAGGATAGGATAGAGGAATAGGAATAGGATAGAGGATAGGATAGGATAGAGGGTAGGAATAGGATAGAGGATAGGAATAGGATAGAGGATAGGATAGGAATAGAGGATAGGATAGGATAGAGGGATAGGAATAGGATTGAGGATAGGATAGGCTATTGGGATAGGATAGGATAGAGCAGACGATAGAGGATAAGATAGGATAAAGGAGAGGATAGGATAGAGAATAGGATAGGATAGAGGATATGATTACGATAAGATAGAGATTACGATAGGATAGGATAGAGGATAGGATAAGATAGATGATAGGATAGGATAGAGGATAGGATAGGGGGATTGGAATAGGATAGAGGATAGGAGGACGATAGAGGATAGGATAGGATTAGAGGATAGGAATAGGATAGAGGATAGGATAGGATAGAGGATTGGAATAGGATAGAGGATAGGGAATAGGATAGAGGATAGGATAGGATAGAGGATAGGATAGGATAGAGGATAGGATAGGATTGAGGATAGGCTAGGATATTGGATAGGAATAGGATAGAGCAGACGGTAGAGGATAAGATAGGATAAAGGGAGAGGATAGGATAGAGAATAGGATAGGATAGAGGATATGATACGATAAGATAGAGAATACGATAGGATAGGATAGAGGATAGGATAGGATAGAGGATAGGATAAGATAGATGATAGGATAGGATACAGGATAGGATTGGATAGGATAGAGGATAGGAGATAGAGGATAGGATAGGATAGAGGATAGGAAGAGGATAGGATAGAGGATAGGATAGAGGATAGGATAGGATAGAGGATAGGATAGGATAGAGGATAGGAATAGGATAGAGGAATAGGAATAGGGATAGAGGATAGGATAGGATAGAGGATAGGATAGGATTAGAGGATAGGATAGGATAGAGGATAGGATAGGATAGAGGATAGGATAGGAAAGGATAGAGGATAGAGGATAGGATTAGGATAGGAGGATAGGATAGGATAGAGGATAGGATAGGATAGAGGATAGGATAGGATAGAGGATAGGAGACGATAGAGGATAGGATAGAGGATAGAGGGATAGGATAGAGATAGGATAAGGATAGAGGATAGGATAGGATAGAGGATAGGATAGGATAGAGGATAGGATAGGATAGAGGATAGGATAGGATAGAGGATAGGAATAGGATAGAGGATAGGATAAGGATAGAGGATAGGATAGGATAGAGGATAGGATAGGGATAGAGGATAGGATAGAGAGATAGGAATAGGAATAGAGGATAGGATAGGATAGAGGATAGGATAGGATAGAGGATAGGATAGGATAGGATAGAGGATAGGATAGGATAGAGGATAGGATAGGATAGAGGATAGGATAGGATAGAGGGATAGGATAGGATAGAGGATAGGATAGGATTAGAGGATAGGATAGGATATAGGATAGGATAGGATAGAGGATAGGATAGGATAGAGGATAGGATAGGATAGAGGATAGGATAGGATAGAGGATAGGATAGGGATAGGAGAGAGGATTAGGATAGGATAGAGGATAGGATAGAGGAGGATAGGATAGGATAGAGGATAGGATAGGATAGAGGATAGGGATAGGATAGAGGATAGGATAGAGGAGGATAGGAAATAGAGGATAGGATAGGATAGAGGATAGGATAGGATAGGGATAGGATAGGATAGAGGATAGGATAGGATAGAGGATAGGATAGGATAGAGGATAGGATAGGATAGAGGATAGGATAGGATAGAGGATTAGGATAGGATAGAGGATAGGAGGACGATAGAGGATAGGATAGGATAGAGGATAGGATAGAGGATAGGATAGGATAGAGGATAGGATAGGATAGAGGATAGGAGACGATAGAGGATAGGATAGGATAGAGGATAGGATAGAGGATAGGATAGGATAGAGGATAGGATAGGATAGAGGATAGGATAGGATAGAGGATAGGATAGGATAGAGGATAGGATAGGATAGAGGATAGGATAGGATAGAGGATAGGATAAGATAGATGATAGGATAGGATAGAGGATAGGATAGGGGATTGGATAGGATAGAGGATAGGATAGGATAGAGGATAGGATAGGATAGAGGATAGGATAGGATAGAGGATAGGATAGGATAGAGGATAGAGGATAGGATAGGATAGAGGATAGGATAGGATAGAGGATAGGGATAGGATAGAGGATAGGAATAGGATAGAGGATAGGATAGGATAGAGGATAGGAATAGGATAGAGGATAGGATAGGATAGGAGGATAGGATAGGATAGAGGATAGGATAGGATAGAGGATAGGATAGGATTGGAGGATAGGATAGGATAGGAGAGAGGATAGGATAGGATAGAGGGATAGGAATAGGATAGAGGATAGGAATTGGATAGAGGATAGGATTAGGATAGAGGATAGGAATAGAGGATAGGATAGGATAGAGGATAGGAATAGGATTAGAGGATAGGATAGGATAGAGGATAGGATAGGATAGAGGATAGGATAGGATAGAGGATAGGATAGGATAGAGGATAGGATAGGATAGAGGATAGGATAGGATAGAGGATAGGATAGGAGGATAGGATAGGATAGAGGATAGGATTAGGATAGAGGATAGGATAGGATAGAGGATAGGAGACGATAGAGGATAGGATAGGATAGAGGATAGGATAGAGGATAGGATAGGATAGAGGATAGGATAGAATAGAGGATAGGATAGGATAGAGGATAGGATAGGATAGAGGATAGGATAGGATAGAGGATAGGATAGGATAGAGGATAGGATAGAATAGAGGATAGGATAGGATAGAGGATAGGAATAGGATAGAGGATTAGGATAGGGGATTGGATAGGATAGAGGATAGGATAGGATAGAGGATAGGATAGGATAGAGGATAGGATAGGATAGAGGATAGGATAGGATAGAGGATAGGAGGACGAATAGAGGATAGGATAGGATAGAGGATAGGATAGGATAGGATATAGGATAAGGATTAGGATAGAGGATAGGATAGGATAGAGGAGGATAAGATAGATGATAGGATAGGATAGAGGATAGGATAGGGGATTGGATAGGATAGAGGATAGGAGACGATAGAGGATAGGATAGGATAGAGGATAGGATAGAGGATAGGATAGAGGATAGGATAGAGGATAGGATAGAGGATAGGATAGGATAGAGAGGATAGGATAGGAATAGAGGGATAGGATAGGATTGAGGATAGGATAGGATAGGATAGATGATATTATTAGGATAGGAGAATAGGATAGGATGGAGGAATACGATATTATAGAGGATTGAGGATAGGATAGAGAATAGGATAGGATAGAGGATTGGATAGGAAAGAGGATAGGATAGGATAGAGGATAGGATAGGATAGAGGATAGGATAGGATAGAGGATTAGGATAGGATAGGATAGAGGATAGGATAGGATAGAGGATAGGATAGGATAGAGGATAGGATAGGGATAGAGGATAGGATAGGATAGAGGATAGGATAGGATAGAGGATAGGATAGGATAGGATAGAGGATAGAGGATAGGATAGGATAGAGGATAGGATTAGGATAGAGGATAGGACAGGATAGAAGATAGGATAGGATAGAGGATAGGGATAGGATAGAGGATAGGATAGGATAGAGGATAGGATAGGATAGAGGATAGGATAGGATAGGATAGAGGATAGGATAGGATAGAGGATAGGATTAGGATAGAGGATAGGATAGGATAGAGGATAGGATAGGGATAGAGGATAGGATAGGATAGAGGATAGGATAGGATAGAGGATAGGATAAGATAGATGATAGGATAGGATAGAGGATAGGATAGGGGATTGGATAGGATAGAGGATAGGATAGGATAGAGGATAGGATAAGATAGATGATAGGATAGGATAGAGGATAGGATAGAGGATAGGATAGGATAGAGGATAGGATAGGATAGAGGATAGGATAGGATAGAGGATAGGATAGGATAGAGGATAGGATAGGATAGAGGATATGATAGGATAGAGGATAGGATAGGATAGAGGATAGGATAGGATAGAGGATAGGATAGGATAGAGTATAGGATAGGATAGAGGATAGGATAGGATAGAGGATAGGATAGGATAGAGGATAGGATAGGATAGAGGATAGGATAAGATAGATGATAGGATAGGATAGAGGATAGGATAGGATAGAGGATAGGATAGAATAGAGGATTGGATAGCATATAGGATAGGATAGGATTGAGGATAGGATAGGTGATTGGATAGGATAGAGGATAGGAGACGATAGAGGATAGGATAGGATAGAGGATAGGATAGGATAGGATATAGGATAGGATAGGATAGAGGATAGGATAGGATAGCGGATAGGATAAGATAGATGATAGGATAGGATAGAGGATAGGATAGGGGATTGGATAGGATAGAGGATAGGATAGGATAGAGGATAGGATTGAGGATAGGATAGAGGATAGGATAGGATAGAGGATAGGATAGGATATTGGATAGGATAGGATAGAGCAGACGATAGAGGATAAGATAGGATAAAGGAGAGGATAGGATAGAGAATAGGATAGGATAGAGGATATGATACGATAAGATAGAGAATACGATAGGATAGGATAGAGGATAGGATAGGATAGAGGATAGGATAGGATAGAGGATAGGATAGAATAGAGGATTGGATAGCATATAGGATAGGATAGGATTGAGGATAGGATAGGATAGATGATATTATAGGATAGAGAATAGGATAGGATAGAGGATATGATACGATAAGGTAGAGATTACGATAGGATAGGATAGAGGATAGGATAAGATAGATGATAGGATAGGATAGAGGATAGGATAGGGGATTGGATAGGATAGAGGATAGGAGACGATAGAGGATAGGATAGGATAGAGGATAGGATAGGATAGATGATAGGATAGGATAGAGGATTGGATAGGATAGAGGATAGGATAGGATAGAGGAAAGGATAGGATAGAGGATAGGATAGGATAGAGGATAGGATAGGATTGAGGATAGGCTAGGATATTGGATAGGATAGGATAGAGCAGACGACAGAGGATAAGATAGGATAAAGGAGAGGATAGGATAGAGAATAGGATAGGATAGAGGATATGATACGATAAGATAGAGAATACGATAGGATAGGGTAGAGGATAGGATAGGATAGAGGATAGGATAAGATAGAGGATAGGATAGGATAGAGGATAGGATAGGATAGAGGATAGGATAGAGGATAGGATAGGATAGAGGATAGGATAGGATAGAGGATAGGATAGTGGATTGGATAGGATAGAGGATAGGATAGGATAGAGGATAGGATAAGATAGATGATAGGATAGGATAGAGGATAGGATAGGGGATTGGATAGGATAGAGGATAGGATAGGATAGAGGATAGGATAGGATAGAGGATAGGATAGGATAGAGGATAGGATAGGATAGAGGATAGGATAGGATAGAGGATAGGATAGGATAGAGGATAGGATAGAGGATAGGATAGGATAGAGGATAGGATAGGATAGAGGATAGGATAGGATAGAGGATAGGATAGGATAGAGGATAGGATAGGATAGAGGATAGGATAGGATAGAGGATAGGATAGGATAGAGTATAGGATAGGATAGAGGATAGGATTGGATAGAGGATAGGATAGGATAGAGGATAGGATAGGATAGAGGATAGGATAAGATAGATGATAGGATAGGATAGAGGATAGGATAGGGGATTGGATAGGATAGAGGATAGGAGACGATAGAGGATAGGATAGGATAGAGGATAGGATAGGATAGGATATAGGATAGGATAGGATAGAGGATAGGATAGGATAGAGGATAGGATAAGATAGATGATAGGATAGGATAGAGGATAGGATAGGGGATTGGATAGGATAGAGGATAGGAGACGATAGAGGATAGGATATTATAGAGGATAGGATAGAGGATAGGATAGAGGATAGGATAGGATAGAGGATAGGATAGGATAGAGGATAGGATAAGATAGAGGATAGGATAGGATAGAGGATAGGATAGGATAGAGGATAGGATAGGATAGAGGATAGGATAGGATAGAGGATAGGATAGGATAGAGGATAGGATAGGATAGAGGATAGGATAGAATAGAGGATTGGATAGCATATAGGATAGGATAGGATTGAGGATAGGATAGGATAGATGATATTATAGGATAGAGAATAGGATAGGATGGAGGATACGATATTATAGAGGATTGAGGATAGGATAGAGAATAGGATAGGATAGAGGATTGGCTAGGAAAGAGGATAGGATAGGATAGAGGATAGGATAGGATAGAGGATAGGATAGGATAGACGATAGGATAGGATAGAGGATAGTATAGGATAGAGGATAGGATAGGATAGAGGATAGGATAGGATAGAGGATAGGATAGGATAGAGGATAGGATAGGATAGAGGATATGATAGGATAGAGGATAGGATAGGATAGAGGATAGGATAGGATAGGATAGAGGATAGGATAGGATAGAGGATAGGATAGGATAGAGGATAGGATAGGATAGGATAGGATAGAGGATAGGATAGGATAGAGGATAGGATAGGATAGAGGATAGGATAGGATAGAGGATAGGATAGGATAGAGGATAGGATAGCATAGAGGATAGGATAGGATAGGATAGAGGATAGGATAGGATAGAGGATAGGATAGGATAGAGGATAGGATAGGATAGAGGATAGGATAGGATAGAGGATAGGATAGGATAGAGGATAGGATAGGATAGAGGATAGGATAGGATAGAGGATAGGATAGGATAGAGGATAGGATAGGATAGAGGATAGGATAGGATAGAGGATAGGATAAGATAGATGATAGGATAGGATAGAGGATAGGCTAGGGGATTGGATAGGATAGAGGATAGGAGACGATAGAGGATAGGATAGGATAGAGGATACTATAGGATAGAGGATAGGATAGGGGCTAGTGGATACGACAGGCCAAAGGATAGGATAGGATAGAGGATAGGATACAGGATAGGATAGGATGCAGGATACGATATTATAGAGGAGAGAATAGGATAGAGGATAGGATTAGATAGAGGATAGGATATAGGATAGGATAGGATAGAGTATAGGTTAGAATAGAGGATAGGATAGAAGATTGGATGGGATGGAGGATTGCATACGATAGAGGATAGGATAGGATAGAGGATTCGATAGAGGATTGGATAGTAGAAAGGAGAGGTTAGGATAGAGGATAGGATAGGATTGAGGATAGGATAGGCTATTGGATAGGATAGGATAGAGCAGACGATAGAGGATAAGATAGGATAAAGGAGAGGATAGGATAGAGAATAGGATAGGATAGAGGATATGATACGATAAGATAGAGATTAAGATAGGATAGGATAGAGGATAGGATAAGATAGATGATAGGATAGGATAGAGGATAGGATAGGGGATTGGATAGGATAGAGGATAGGAGACGATAGAGGATAGGATAGGATAGAGGATAGGATAGGATAGAGGATAGGATAGGATAGAGGATTGGATAGGATAGAGGATAGGATAGGATAGAGGAAAGGATAGGATAGAGGATAGGATAGGATAGAGGATAGGATAGTATAGAGGATAGGATAGGATAGAGGATAGGATAGAGGATAGGATAGGATAGAGGATAGGATAGGATAGAGGATAGGATAGGATAGAGGATAGGATAGGATAGAGGATAGGATAGGATAGAGGATAGGATAGGGGATTGGATAGGATAGAGGATAGGAGACGATAGATGATAGGATAGGATAGAGGATATGATAGAGGATAGGATAGAGGATAGGATAGGATAGAGGATAGGATAGGATAGAGGATAGGATAGGATAGAGGATAGGATAGGATAGAGGATAGGATAGGATAGAGGATAGGATAGGATAGAGTATAGGATAGAATAGAGGATAGGATAAAGGATTGGATGGGATAGAGGATTGCATACGATAGAGGATAGGATAGGATAGAGGATTCGATAGAGGATTGGATAGTAGAAAGGAGAGGTTAGGATAGAGGATAGGATAGGATTGAGGATAGGATAGGATTGAGGATAGGATAGGATTGAGGATAGGATAGGATATTGGATAGGATAGGATAGAGCAGACGATAGAGGATAAGATAGGATAAAGGAGAGGATAGGATAGAGAATAGGATAGGATAGAGGATATGATACGATAAGATAGAGAATACGATAGGATAGGATAGAGGATAGGATAGGATAGAGGATAGGATATGATAGATGATAGGATAGGATAGAGGATAGGATAGGGGATTGGACAGGATAGAGGATAGGAGACGATAGAGGATAGGATAGGATGGAGGATAGGATAGGATAGAGGATAGGATAGGATAGAGGATAGGATAGGATAGAGGATAGGATAGGATAGAGGATAGGATAGGATAGAGGATACGATAGGATAGAGGATAGGATAAGATAGATGATAGGGTAGGATAGAGGATAGGATAGGGGATTGGATAGGATACAGGATAGGAGACGATAGAGGATAGGATAGGATAGAGGACAGGATAGAGGATAGGATAGAGGATAGGATAGGATAGAGGATAGGATAGGATAGAGGATAGGATAAGATAGAGGATAGGATAGGATCGAGGATAGGATAGGATAGAGGATAGGTTAGGATAGAGGATAGGATAGGATAGACGATAGGATAGGATACAGGATTGGATAGGATAGATGATAGGATAGGATAGAGGATAGGATAGGATAGAGGATAGGATAGGATAGAGGATAGGATAGGATAGAGGATAGGATAGGATAGAGGATAGGATAGAGGATAGGATAGAGGATAGGATAGGATAGAGGATAGGATTGGGGATTGGATAGGATAGAGGATAGGAGACGATAGAGGATAGGATAGGATAGAGGATAGGATAGGATAGAGGATAGGATAGGATTGAGGATAGGATAGTATAGAGGATAGGATAGGATAGAGGATAGGATAGGATAGAGGATAGGATAGGATAGAGGATAGGATAGAATAGAGGATTGGATAGCATATAGGATAGGATAGGATTGAGGATAGGATAGGATAGATGATATTATAGGATAGAGAATAGGATAGGATGGAGGATACGATATTATAGAGGATTGAGGATAGGATAGAGAATAGGATAGGATACAGGATTGGATAGGATAGAGGATAGGATAGGATAGAGGATAGGATAGGATAGAGGATAGGATAGGATAGAGGATAGGATAGGATAGAGGATAGGATAGGATAGAGGATAGGATAGGATAGAGGATAGGATAGGATAGAGGATAGGATAGGATAGAGGATAGGATAGGATAGAGGATAGGATAGAGGATAGGATAGATGATAGGATAGGATAGAGGATAGGATAGGGGATTGGATAGGATAGAGGATAGGAGACGATAGAGGATAGGATAGGATAGAGGATAGGATAGGATAGAGGATAGGATAGGATTGAGGATAGGATAGGCTATTGGATAGGATAGGATAGAGCAGACGATAGAGGATAAGATAGGATAAAGGAGAGGATAGGATAGAGAATAGGATAGGATAGAGGATATGATACGATAAGATAGAGATTACGATAGGATAGGATAGAGGATAGGATAAGATAGATGATAGGATAGGATAGAGGATAGGATAGGGGATTGGATAGGATAGAGGATAGGATAGGATAGAGGATAGGATAGGATAGAGGATAGGATAAGATAGATGATAGGATAGGATAGAGGATAGGATAGGGGATTGGATAGGATAGAGGATAGGATAGGATAGAGGATAGGATAGGATAGAGGATAGGATAGGATAGAGGATAGGATAGGATAGAGGATAGAGGATAGGATAGGATAGAGGATAGGATAGGATAGAGGATAGGATAGGATAGAGGATAGGATAGGATAGAGGATAGGATAGGATAGAGGATAGGATAGGATAGAGGATAGGATAGGATAGAGGATAGGATAGGATAGAGGATAGGATAGAGGATTGGATGGGATAGAGGATTGCATACGATAGAGGATAGGATAGGATAGAGGATTCGATAGAGGATTGGATAGTAGAAAGGAGAGGTTAGGATAGAGGATAGGATAGGATTGAGGATAGGATAGGATTGAGGATAGGATAGGATTGAGGATAGGATAGGATATTGGATAGGATAGGATAGAGCAGACGATAGAGGATAAGATAGGATAAAGGAGAGGATAGGATAGAGAATAGGATAGGATAGAGGATATGATACGATAAGATAGAGAATACGATAGGATAGGATAGAGGATAGGATAGGATAGAGGATAGGATATGATAGATGATAGGATAGGATAGAGGATAGGATAGGGGATTGGACAGGATAGAGGATAGGAGACGATAGAGGATAGGATAGGATGGAGGATAGGATAGGATAGAGGATAGGATAGGATAGAGGATAGGATAGGATAGAGGATAGGATAGGATAGAGGATAGGATAGGATAGAGGATACGATAGGATAGAGGATAGGATAAGATAGATGATAGGGTAGCATAGAGGATAGGATAGGGGATTGGATAGGATACAGGATAGGAGACGATAGAGGATAGGATAGGATAGAGGATAGGATAGAGGATAGGATAGAGGATAGGATAGGATAGAGGATAGGATAGGATAGAGGATAGGATAAGATAGAGGATAGGATAGGATCGAGGATAGGATAGGATAGAGGATAGGTTAGGATAGAGGATAGGATAGGATAGATGATAGGATAGGATACAGGATTGGATAGGATAGATGATAGGATAGGATAGAGGATAGGATAGGATAGAGGATAGGATAGGATAGAGGATAGGATAGGATAGAGGATAGGATAGGATAGAGGATAGGATAGAGGATAGGATAGAGGATAGGATAGGATAGAGGATAGGATAGGGGATTGGATAGGATAGAGGATAGGAGACGATAGAGGATAGGATAGGATAGAGGATAGGATAGGATAGAGGATAGGATAGGATTGAGGATAGGATAGTATAGAGGATAGGATAGGATAGAGGATAGGATAGGATAGAGGATAGGATAGGATAGAGGATAGGATAGAATAGAGGATTGGATAGCATATAGGATAGGATAGGATTGAGGATAGGATAGGATAGATGATATTATAGGATAGAGAATAGGATAGGATGGAGGATACGATATTATAGAGGATTGAGGATAGGATAGAGAATAGGATAGGATACAGGATTGGATAGGATAGAGGATAGGATAGGATAGAGGATAGGATAGGATAGAGGATAGGATAGGATAGAGGATAGGATAGGATAGAGGATAGGATAGGATAGAGGATAGGATAGGATAGAGGATAGGATAGAGGATAGGATAGATGATAGGATAGGATAGAGGATAGGATAGGGGATTGGATAGGATAGAGGATAGGAGACGATAGAGGATAGGATAGGATAGAGGATAGGATAGGATAGAGGATAGGATAGGATTGAGGATAGGATAGGCTATTGGATAGGATAGGATAGAGCAGACGATAGAGGATAAGATAGGATAAAGGAGAGGATAGGATAGAGAATAGGATAGGATAGAGGATATGATACGATAAGATAGAGATTACGATAGGATAGGATAGAGGATAGGATAAGATAGATGATAGGATAGGATAGAGGATAGGATAGGGGATTGGATAGGATAGAGGATAGGATACAGGATAGGATAGGATACAGGATACGATATTATAGATGAGAGGATAGGATAGAGGATAAAATTAGATAGAGAATAGGATAGAGGATAGGATAGGATAGAGTATAGGATAGAATAGAGGATAGGATAGAGGATTGGATGGGATAGAGGATTGCATACGATAGAGGATAGGATAGGATAGAGGATTCGATAGAGGATTGGATAGTAGAAAGGAGAGGTTAGGATAGAGGATAGGATAGGATTGAGGATAGGATAGGATTGAGGATAGGATAGGATATTGGATATGATAGGATAGAGCAGACGATAGAGGATAAGATAGGATAAAGGAGAGGATAGGATAGAGAATAGGATAGGATAGAGGATATGATACGATAAGATAGAGAATACGATAGGATAGGATAGAGGATAGGATAGGATAGAGGATAGGATAAGATAGATGATAGGATAGGATAGAGGATAGGATAGGGGATTGGATAGGATAGAGGATAGGAGACGATAGAGGATAGGATAGGATGGAGGATAGGATAGGATAGAGGATAGGATAGGATAGAGGATAGGATAGTATAGAGGATAGGATTGGATAGAGGATAGGATGGGATAGAGGATAGGATAGAGGATAGGATAGGATAGAGGATAGGATAGGATAGAGGGTAGGATAGGATAGAGGATAGGATAGGATAGAGGATAGGATAGGATAGAGGATAGGATAGGATAGAGGATAGGATAGGATTGAGGATAGGATAGGCTATTGGATAGGATAGGATAGAGCAGACGATAGAGGATAAGATAGGATAAAGGAGAGGATAGGATAGAGAATAGGATAGGATAGAGGATATGATACGATAAGATAGAGATTACGATAGGATAGGATAGAGGATAGGATAAGATAGATGATAGGATAGGATAGAGGATAGGATAGGGGATTGGATAGGATAGAGGATAGGAGACGATAGAGGATAGGATATGATAGAGGATAGGATAGGATAGAGGATAGGATAGGATAGAGGATTGGATAGGATAGAGGATAGGATAGGATAGAGGAAAGGATAGGATAGAGGATAGGATAGGATAGAGGATAGGATAGGATTGAGGATAGGCTAGGATATTGGATAGGATAGGATAGAGCAGACGGTAGAGGATAAGATAGGATAAAGGAGAGGATAGGATAGAGAATAGGATAGGATAGAGGGATATGATACGATAAGATAGAGAATACGATAGGTAGGATAGGGATAGGAAGGATAGGATATAGGATAGGATAAGATAGATGATAGGATAGGATACAGGATAGGATAGGGGATTGGATAGGATAGAGGATAGGAGACGATAGAGGATAGGATAGGATGGAGGATAGGATAGGATAGGAGAGAGGATAGGATAGGATAGAGGATAGGATAGGATAGAGGATAGGATTGGATAGAGGATAGGATAGGATAGAGGATAGGATAGAGGATAGGATAGGATAGAGGATAGGATAGGATAGAGGATAGGATAGGATAGAGGATAGGGATAGGATAGAGGATAGGATAGGATAGAGGATAGGATAGGATAGAGGATAGGATAGGATAGAGGATAGGAGACGATAGAGGGATAGGATAGGATAGAGGATAGGATAGAGGATAGGATAGGATAGAGGATAGGAATAGGATAGAGGATAGGATAGGATAGAGGATAGGATAGGATAGAGGATAGGATAGGATAGAGGATAGGATAGGATAGAGGATAGGATAAGATAGATGATAGGATAGGATAGAGGATAGGATAGGGGATTGGATAGGATAGAGGATAGGATAGGATAGAGGATAGGATAGGATAGAGGATAGGATAGGATAGAGGATAGGATAGGATAGAGGATAGAGGATAGGATAGGATAGAGGATAGGATAGGATAGAGGATAGGATAGGATAGAGGATAGGATAGGATAGAGGATAGGATAGGATAGAGGATAGGATAGGATAGAGGATAGGATAGGATGAGGATAGATAGGATAGAGGATAGGATAGGATAGAGGATAGGATAGGATAGAGGATAGGATAGGATAGAGGATAGGATAGGATAGAGTATAGGATAGGATAGAGGATAGGATAGGATAGAGGATAGGATAGGATAGAGGAATAGAGGATAGGAGTAGAGGATAGGATAAGATAGATGATAGGATAGGGATAGAGGATAGGATAGGAGATTTGGATAGGATAGAGGATAGGAGACGATAGAGGATAGGATAGGATAGAGGATAGGATAGGATAGGATATAGGATAGGATAGGATAGAGGATAGGATAGGATAGAGGATAGGATAAGATAGATGATAGGATAGGATAGAGGATAGGATAGGGGATTGGATAGGATAGAGGATAGGAGACGATAGAGGATAGGATAGGATAGAGGATAGGGATAGAGGATAGGAATAGAGGATAGGATAGAGGATAGGATAGGATAGAGGATAGGATAGGATAGAGGATAGGATAGGATTGAGGATAGGATAAGGATAGATGATATTATAGGATAGAGAATATGGATAGGATGGAGGATACGATATTATAGAGGATTGAGGATAGGATAGAGATAGGATAGGATAGAGGATAGGATAGGAAAGAGGATAGGATAGGATAGAGGATAGGATAGGATTAGAGGATAGGATAGGATAGAGGATAGGATAGGATAGAGGATAGGATAGGATAGGATAGAGGATAGGATAGAGGATAGGATAGGATTGGATAGAGGATAGGATAGAGGATAGGGATAGGATAGAGGATAGGATAGGATAGAGGATAGGATAGGGATTAGGATAGAGGGATAGGAGAGGAATAGGATAGGATTAGAGGATAGGATAGGATAGAGGATAGGACGGATAGAAGGTTAGGATAGGATAGAGAGGATAGGATAGGATAGAGGATAGGGATAGGATAGAGGATAGGATAGGATAGAGGATAGGATAGGATAGGATAGAGGATAGGATAGGATAAGGATAGGATAGGATAGAGAGGATAGGATAGTGAGTAGAGGATAGGATAGGATAGAGGATTAGGATAGGTTAGAGGATAGAGAAGAGGGATAGAGGGATAGGAGATAGGATAGAGGATAGGATAGAGGATAGAGATAGGATAGAGGATAGGATAGGGGATAGGGAGAGGATTGAGGATAGGATAGGAGAGGATAGGAAGGATAGAGGATTAGGATAGGATGAGAGGATAGGATAGGATAGGAAGGATAGATAGGATGAGAGGATAGGATAGAGGATAGAGATAGGATTGTGAGAGGATAGGAGTGGAAGATAGGAGATGAGGTGTAGCTATAGGATAGGATAGCGATTTGGAGAGGATAGGATAGGTGATTGGATAGGATAGAGAGGATAGGGAGTAGGATAGAGGATAGGGATAGGATAGAGGATAGCGGATAGGATAGATAAGATAGATGATAGGATAGGATAGAGGATAGGATAGGATAGAGGATAGGATAGAATAGAGGATTGGATAGCATATAGGATAGGATAGGATTGAGGATAGGATAGGTGATTGGATAGGATAGAGGATAGGAGACGATAGAGGATAGGATAGGATAGAGGATAGGATAGGATAGGATATAGGATAGGATAGGATAGAGGATAGGATAGGATAGCGGATAGGATAAGATAGATGATAGGATAGGATAGAGGATAGGATAGGGGATTGGATAGGATAGAGGATAGGAGACGATAGAGGATAGGATAGGATAGAGGATAGGATAGGATAGAGGATAGGATAGGATATTGGATAGGATAGGATAGAGCAGACGATAGAGGATAAGATAGGATAAAGGAGAGGATAGGATAGAGAATAGGATAGGATAGAGGATATGATACGATAAGATAGAGAATACGATAGGATAGGATAGAGGATAGGATAGGATAGAGGATAGGATAGGATAGAGGATAGGATAGAATAGAGGATTGGATAGCATATAGGATAGGATAGGATTGAGGATAGGATAGGATAGATGATATTATAGGATAGAGAATAGGATAGGATAGAGGATATGATACGATAAGATAGAGATTACGATAGGATAGGATAGAGGATAGGATAAGATAGATGATAGGATAGGATAGAGGATAGGATAGGGGATTGGATAGGATAGAGGATAGGAGACGATAGAGGATAGGATAGGATAGAGGATAGGATAGGATAGATGATAGGATAGGATAGAGGATTGGATAGGATAGAGGATAGGATAGGATAGAGGAAAGGATAGGATAGAGGATAGGATAGGATAGAGGATAGGATAGGATTGAGGATAGGCTAGGATATTGGATAGGATAGGATAGAGCAGACGATAGAGGATAAGATAGGATAAAGGAGAGGATAGGATAGAGAATAGGATAGGATAGAGGATATGATACGATAAGATAGAGAATACGATAGGATAGGGTAGAGGATAGGATAGGATAGAGGATAGGATAAGATAGATGATAGGATAGGATAGAGGATAGGATAGGGGATTGGATAGGATAGAGGATAGGATAGGATAGAGGATAGGATAAGATAGATGATAGGATAGGATAGAGGATAGGATAGAGGATAGGATAGGATAGAGGATAGGATAGGATAGAGGATAGGATAGGATAGAGGATAGGATAGGATAGAGGATAGGATAGGATAGAGGATAGGATAGGATAGAGGATATGATAGGATAGAGGATAGGATAGGATAGAGGATAGGATAGGATAGAGGATAGGATAGGATAGAGTATAGGATAGGATAGAGGATAGGATAGGGGATTGGATAGGATAGAGGATAGGAGACGATAGATGATAGGATAGGATAGAGGATATGATAGAGGATAGGATAGAGGATAGGATAGGATAGAGGATAGGATAGGATAGAGGATAGGATAGGATAGAGGATAGGATAGGATAGAGGATAGGATAGGATAGAGTATAGGATAGAATAGAGGATAGGATAGAGGATTGGATGGGATAGAGGATTGCATACGATAGAGGATAGGATAGGATAGAGGATTCGATAGAGGATTGGATAGTAGAAAGGAGAGGTTAGGATAGAGGATAGGATAGGATTGAGGATAGGATAGGATTGAGGATAGGATAGGATTGAGGATAGGATAGGATATTGGATAGGATAGGATAGAGCAGACGATAGAGGATAAGATAGGATAAAGGAGAGGATAGGATAGAGAATAGGATAGGATAGAGGATATGATACGATAAGATAGAGAATACGATAGGATAGGATAGAGGATAGGATAGGATAGAGGATAGGATATGATAGATGATAGGATAGGATAGAGGATAGGATAGGGGATTGGACAGGATAGAGGATAGGAGACGATAGAGGATAGGATAGGATGGAGGATAGGATAGGATAGAGGATAGGATAGGATAGAGGATAGGATAGGATAGAGGATAGGATAGGATAGAGGATAGGATAGGATAGAGGATACGATAGGATAGAGGATAGGATAAGATAGATGATAGGGTAGGATAGAGGATAGGATAGGGGATTGGATAGGATACAGGATAGGAGACGATAGAGGATAGGATAGGATAGAGGATAGGATAGAGGATAGGATAGAGGATAGGATAGGATAGAGGATAGGATAGGATAGAGGATAGGATAAGATAGAGGATAGGATAGGATCGAGGATAGGATAGGATAGAGGATAGGTTAGGATAGAGGATATGATAGGATAGAGGATAGGATAGGATACAGGATTGGATAGGATAGATGATAGGATAGGATAGAGGATAGGATAGGATAGAGGATAGGATAGGATAGAGGATAGGATAGGATAGGATAGAGGATAGGATAGAGGATAGGATAGAGGATAGGATAGAGGATAGGATAGGATAGAGGATAGGATAGGGGATTGGATAGGATAGAGGATAGGAGACGATAGAGGATAGGATAGGATAGAGGATAGGATAGGATAGAGGATAGGATAGGATTGAGGATAGGATAGTATAGAGGATAGGATAGGATAGAGGATAGGATAGGATAGAGGATAGGATAGGATAGAGGATAGGATAGAATAGAGGATTGGATAGCATATAGGATAGGATAGGATTGAGGATAGGATAGGATAGATGATATTATAGGATAGAGAATAGGATAGGATGGAGGATACGATATTATAGAGGATTGAGGATAGGATAGAGAATAGGATAGGATACAGGATTGGATAGGATAGAGGATAGGATAGGATAGAGGATAGGATAGGATAGAGGATAGGATAGGATAGAGGATAGGATAGGATAGAGGATAGGATAGAGGATAGGATAGATGATAGGATAGGATAGAGGATAGGATAGGGGATTGGATAGGATAGAGGATAGGAGACGATAGAGGATAGGATAGGATAGAGGATAGGATAGGATAGAGGATAGGATAGGATTGAGGATAGGATAGGCTATTGGATAGGATAGGATAGAGCAGACGATAGAGGATAAGATAGGATAAAGGAGAGGATAGGATAGAGAATAGGATAGGATAGAGGATATGATACGATAAGATAGAGATTACGATAGGATAGGATAGAGGATAGGATAAGATAGATGATAGGATAGGATAGAGGATAGGATAGGGGATTGGATAGGATAGAGGATAGGATACAGGATAGGATAGGATACAGGATACGATATTATAGATGAGAGGATAGGATAGAGGATAAAATTAGATAGAGAATAGGATAGAGGATAGGATAGGATAGAGTATAGGATAGAATAGAGGATAGGATAGAGGATTGGATGGGATAGAGGATTGCATACGATAGAGGATAGGATAGGATAGAGGATTCGATAGAGGATTGGATAGTAGAAAGGAGAGGTTAGGATAGAGGATAGGATAGGATTGAGGATAGGATAGGATTGAGGATAGGATAGGATATTGGATATGATAGGATAGAGCAGACGATAGAGGATAAGATAGGATAAAGGAGAGGATAGGATAGAGAATAGGATAGGATAGAGGATATGATACGATAAGATAGAGAATACGATAGGATAGGATAGAGGATAGGATAGGATAGAGGATAGGATAAGATAGATGATAGGATAGGATAGAGGATAGGATAGGGGATTGGATAGGATAGAGGATAGGAGACGATAGAGGATAGGATAGGATGGAGGATAGGATAGGATAGAGGATAGGATAGGATAGAGGATAGGATAGTATAGAGGATAGGATTGGATAGAGGATAGGATAGGATAGAGGATAGGATAGAGGATAGGATAGGATAGAGGATAGGATAGGATAGAGGGTAGGATAGGATAGAGGATAGGATAGGATTGAGGATAGGATAGGCTATTGGATAGGATAGGATAGAGCAGACGATAGAGGATAAGATAGGGTAAAGGAGAGGATAGGATAGAGAATAGGATAGGATAGAGGATATGATACGATAAGATAGATATTACGATAGGATAGGATAGAGGATAGGATAAGATAGATGATAGGATAGGATAGAGGATATGATAGGGGATTGGATAGGATAGAGGATAGGAGACGATAGAGGATAGGATAGGATAGAGGATAGGATAGGATAGAGGATAGGATAGGATTGAGGATAGGATAGGCTATGGGATAGGATCGGATAGAGCAGACGATAGAGGATAAGATAGGATAAAGGAGAGGATAGGATAGAGAATAGGATAGGATAGAGGATATGATACGATAAGATAGAGATTACGATAGGATAGGATAGAGGATAGGATAAGATAGATGATAGGATAGGATAGAGGATAGGATAGGGGATTGGATAGGATAGAGGATAGGAGACGATAGAGGATAGGATAGGATAGAGGATAGGATAGGATAGAGGATAGGATAGGATAGAGGATTGGATAGGATAGAGGATAGGATAGGATAGAGGAAAGGATAGGATAGAGGATAGGATAGGATAGAGGATAGGATAGGATTGAGGATAGGCTAGGATATTGGATAGGATAGGATAGAGCAGACGGTAGAGGATAAGATAGGATAAAGGAGAGGATAGGATAGAGAATAGGATAGGATAGAGGATATGATACGATAAGATAGAGAATACGATAGGATAGGATAGAGGATAGGATAGGATAGAGGATAGGATAAGATAGATGATAGGATAGGATACAGGATAGGATAGGGGATTGGATAGGATAGAGGATAGGAGGCGATAGAGGATAGGATAGGATGGAGGATAGGATAGGATAGGAGAGAGGATAGGATAGGATAGAGGATAGGATAGGATAGAGGATAGGATTGGATAGAGGATAGGATAGGATAGAGGATAGGATAGAGAATAGGATAGGATAGAGGATAGGATAGGATAGAGGATAGGATAGGATAGAGGATAGGATAGGATAGAGGATAGGATAGGATAGAGGATAGGATAGGATAGAGGATAGGATAGGATAGAGGATAGGATAGGATAGAGGATAGGATAGGATAGAGGATAGGATAGGATAGAGGATAGGAGACGATAGAGGATAGGATAGGATAGAGGATAGGATAGGATAGGATATAGGATAGGATAGGATAGAGGATAGGATAGGATAGAGGATAGGATAAGATAGATGATAGGATAGGATAGAGGATAGGATAGGGGATTGGATAGGATAGAGGATAGGAGACGATAGAGGATAGGATAGGATAGAGGATAGGATAGAGGATAGGATAGAGGATAGGATAGAGGATAGGATAGGATAGAGGATAGGATAGGATAGAGGATAGGATAGGATAGAGGATAGGATAGGATTGAGGATAGGATAGGATAGATGATATTATAGGATAGAGAATAGGATAGGATGGAGGATACGATATTATAGAGGATTGAGGATAGGATAGAGAATAGGATAGGATAGAGGATTGGATAGGAAAGAGGATAGGATAGGATAGAGGATAGGATAGGATAGAGGATAGGATAGGATAGAGGATAGGATAGGATAGGATAGAGGGTAGGATAGGATAGAGGATAGGATAGGATAGAGGATAGGATAGGATAGAGGATAGGATAGGATAGAGGATAGGATAGGATAGAGGATAGGATAGGATAGAGGATAGGATAGGATAGAGGATAGGATAGGATAGGATAGAGGATAGAGGATAGGATAGGATAGAGGATAGGATAGGATAGAGGATAGGACAGGATAGAAGATAGGATAGGATAGAGGATAGGATAGGATAGAGGATAGGATAGGATAGAGGATAGGATAGGATAGAGGATAGGATAGGATAGGATAGAGTATAGGATAGGATAGAAGATAGGATAGGATAGAGGATAGGATAGGATAGAGGATAGGATAGGATAGAGGATAGGATAGGATAGAGGATAGGATAGGATAGAGGATAGGATAGGATAGAGGATAGGATAGGATAGAGGATAGGATAAGATAGATGATAGGATAGGATAGAGGATAGGATAGAGGATAGGATAGGATAGAGGATAGGATAGGATAGAGGATAGGATAGGATAGAGGATAGGATAGGATAGAGGATATGATAGGATAGAGGATAGGATAGGATAGAGGATAGGATAGGATAGATGATAGGATAGGATAGAGGATAGGATAGGGGATTGGATAGCATAGAGGATAGGAGACGATAGAGGATAGGATAGGATAGAGGATAGGATTGAGGATAGGATAGAGGATAGGATAGGATAGAGGATAGGATAGGATATTGGATAGCATAGGATAGAGCAGACGATAGAGGATAAGATAGGATAAAGGAGAGGATAGGATAGAGAATAGGATAGGATAGAGGATATGATACGATAAGATAGAGAATTCGATAGGATAGGATAGAGGATAGGATAGGATAGAGGATAGGATAGGATAGAGGATAGGATAGAATAGAGGATTGGATAGCATATAGGATAGGATAGGATTGAGGATAGGATAGGATAGATGATATTATAGGATAGAGAATAGGATAGGATAGAGGATATGATACGATAAGATAGAGATTACGATAGGATAGGATAGAGGATAGGATAAGATAGATGGTAGGATAGGATAGAGGATAGGATAGGGGATTGGATAGGATAGAGGATAGGAGACGATAGAGGATAGGATAGGATAGAGGATAGGATTGGATAGAGGATAGGATAGGATAGAGGATAGGATAGAGGATAGGATAGGATAGAGGATAGGATAGGATAGAGGATAGGATAGGATAGAGGATAGGATAGGATAGAGGATAGGATAGGATAGAGGATAGGATAGGATAGAGGATAGGATAGGATAGAGGATAGGATAGGATAGAGGATAGGATAGGATAGAGGATAGGAGACGATAGAGGATAGGAGACGATAGAGGATAGGATAGAGGATAGGATAGGATAGAGGATAGGATAGGATAGAGGATAGGATAGGATAGAGGATAGGATAGGATAGGGGATAGGATAGGATAGAGGATAGGATAGGATAGAGGATAGGATAGGATAGAGGATAGGATAAGATAGATGATAGGATAGGATAGAGGATAGGATAGGATAGAGGATAGGATAAGATAGATGATAGGATAGGATAGAGGATAGGATAGGGGATTGGATAGGATAGAGGATAGGATAGGATAGAGGATAGGATAGGATAGAGGATAGGATAGGATAGAGGATAGGATAGGATAGAGGATAGAGGATAGGATAGGATAGAGGATAGGATAGGATAGAGGATAGGATAGGATAGAGGATAGGATAGGATAGAGGATAGGATAGGATAGAGGATAGGATAGGATAGAGGATAGGATAGGATAGAGGATAGGATAGGATAGAGGATAGGATAGGATAGAGTATAGGATAGGATAGAGGATAGGATAGGATAGAGGATAGGATAGGATAGAGGATAGGATAGGATAGAGGATAGGATATGATAGATGATAGGATAGGATAGAGGATAGGATAGGGGATTGGATAGGATAGAGGATAGGAGACGATAGAGGATAGGATAGGATAGAGGATAGGATAGGATAGGATATAGGATAGGATAGGATAGAGGATAGGATAGGATAGAGGATAGGATAAGATAGATGATAGGATAGGATAGAGGATAGGATAGGGGATTGGATAGGATAGAGGATAGGAGACGATAGAGGATAGGATAGGATAGAGGATAGGATAGAGGATAGGATAGAGGATAGGATAGAGGATAGGATAGGATAGAGGATAGGATAGGATAGAGGATAGGATAGGATTGAGGATAGGATAGGATAGATGATATTATAGGATAGAGAATAGGATAGGATGGAGGATACGATATTATAGAGGATTGAGGATAGGATAGAGAATAGGATAGGATAGAGGATTGGATAGGAAAGAGGATAGGATAGGATAGAGGATAGGATAGGATAGAGGTTAGGATAGGATAGAGGATAGGATAGGATAGGATAGAGGATAGGATAGGATAGAGGATAGGATAGGATAGAGGATAGGATAGGATAGAGGATAGGATAGGATAGAGGATAGGATAGGATAGAGGATAGGATAGGATAGAGGATAGGATAGGATAGAGGATAGGATAGGATAGAGGATAGGATAGGATAGAGGATAGGATAGGATAGAGGATAGGATAGGATAGAGGATAGGATAGGATAGAGGATAGGATAGGATAGAGGATAGGATAGGATAGGATAGAGGATAGAGGATAGGATAGGATAGAGGATAGGATAGGATAGAGGATAGGACAGGATAGAAGATAGGATAGGATAGAGGATAGGATAGGATAGAGGATACGATAGGATAGAGGATAGGATAGGATAGAGGATAGGATAGGATAGGATAGAGGATAGGATAGGATAGAGGATAGGATAGGATAGAGGATAGGATAGGATAGAGGATAGGATAGGATAGAGGATAGGATAGGATAGAGGATAGGATAGGATAGAGGATAGGATAGGATAGAGGATAGGATAGGATAGAGGATAGGATAAGATAGATGATAGGATAGGATAGAGGATAGGATAGGGGATTGGATAGGGTAGAGGATAGGATGGGATAGAGGATAGGATAAGATAGATGATAGGATAGGATAGAGGATAGGATAGAGGATAGGATAGGATAGAGGATAGGATAGGATAGAGGATAGGATAGGATAGAGGATAGGATAGGATAGAGGATAGGATAGGATAGAGGATAGGATAGGATAGAGGATATGATAGGATAGAGGATAGGATAGGATAGAGGATAGGATAGGATAGAGGATAGGATAGGATAGAGTATAGGATAGGATAGAGGATAGGATAGGATAGAGGATAGGATAGGATAGAGGATAGGATAGGATAGAGGATAGGATAAGATAGATGATAGGATAGGATAGAGGATAGGATAGGATAGAGGATAGGATAGAATAGAGGATTGGATAGCATATAGGATAGGATAGGATTGAGGATAGGATAGGTGATTGGATAGGATAGAGGATAGGAGACGATAGAGGATAGGATAGGATAGAGGATAGGATAGGATAGGATATAGGATAGGATAGGATAGAGGATAGGATAGGATAGCGGATAGGATAAGATAGATGATAGGATAGGATAGAGGATAGGATAGGGGATTGGATAGGATAGAGGATAGGAGACGATAGAGGATAGGATAGGATAGAGGATAGGATTGAGGATAGGATAGAGGATAGGATAGGATAGAGGATAGGATAGGATATTGGATAGGATAGGATAGAGCAGACGATAGAGGATAAGATAGGATAAAGGAGAGGATAGGATAGAGAATAGGATAGGATAGAGGATATGATACGATAAGATAGAGAATACGATAGGATAGCATAGAGGATAGGATAGGATAGAGGATAGGATAGGATAGAGGATAGGATAGAATAGAGGATTGGATAGCATATAGGATAGGATAGGATTGAGGATAGGATAGGATAGATGATATTATAGGATAGAGAATAGGATAGGATAGAGGATATGATACGATAAGATAGAGATTACGATAGGATAGGATAGAGGATAGGATAAGATAGATGATAGGATAGGATAGAGGATAGGATAGGGGATTGGATAGGATAGAGGATAGGAGACGATAGAGGATAGGATAGGATAGAGGATAGGATAGGATAGATGATAGGATAGGATAGAGGATTGGATAGGATAGAGGATAGGATAGGATAGAGGAAAGGATAGGATAGAGGATAGGATAGGATAGAGGATAGGATAGGATTGAGGATAGGCTAGGATATTGGATAGGATAGGATAGAGCAGACGATAGAGGATAAGATAGGATAAAGGAGAGGATAGGATAGAGAATAGGATAGGATAGAGGATATGATACGATAAGATAGAGAATACGATAGGATAGGGTAGAGGATAGGAAAGGATAGAGGATAGGATAAGATAGATGATAGGATAGGATAGAGGATAGGATAGGGGATTGGATAGGATAGAGGATAGGATAGGATAGAGGATAGGATAAGATAGATGATAGGATAGGATAGAGGATAGGATAGAGGATAGGATAGGATAGAGGATAGGATAGGATAGAGGATAGGATAGGATAGAGGATAGGATAGGATAGAGGATAGGATAGGATAGAGGATAGGATAGGATAGAGGATATGATAGGATAGAGGATAGGATAGGATAGAGGATAGGATAGGATAGAGGATAGGATAGGATAGAGTATAGGATAGGATAGAGGATAGGATAGGATAGAGGATAGGATAGGATAGAGGATAGGATAGGATAGAGGATAGGATAAGATAGATGATAGGATAGGATAGAGGATAGGATAGGATAGAGGATAGGATAGAATAGAGGATTGGATAGCATATAGGATAGGATAGGATTGAGGATAGGATAGGTGATTGGATAGGATAGAGGATAGGAGACGATAGAGGATAGGATAGGATAGAGGATAGGATAGGATAGGATATAGGATAGGATAGGATAGAGGATAGGATAGGATAGCGGATAGGATAAGATAGATGATAGGATAGGATAGAGGATAGGATAGGGGATTGGATAGGATAGAGGATAGGAGACGATAGAGGATAGGATAGGATAGAGGATAGGATTGAGGATAGGATAGAGGATAGGATAGGATAGAGGATAGGATAGGATATTGGATAGGATAGGATAGAGCAGACGATAGAGGATAAGATAGGATAAAGGAGAGGATAGGATAGAGAATAGGATAGGATAGAGGATATGATACGATAAGATAGAGAATACGATAGGATAGGATAGAGGATAGGATAGGATAGAGGATAGGATAGGATAGAGGATAGGATAGAATAGAGGATTGGATAGCATATAGGATAGGATAGGATTGAGGATAGGATAGGATAGATGATATTATAGGATAGAGAATAGGATAGGATAGAGGATATGATACGATAAGATAGAGATTACGATAGGATAGGATAGAGGATAGGATAAGATAGATGATAGGATAGGATAGAGGATAGGATAGGGGATTGGATAGGATAGAGGATAGGAGACGATAGAGGATAGGATAGGATAGAGGATAGGATAGGATAGATGATAGGATAGGATAGCGGATTGGATAGGATAGAGGATAGGATAGGATAGAGGAAAGGATAGGATAGAGGATAGGATAGGATAGAGGATAGGATAGGATTGAGGATAGGCTAGGATATTGGATAGGATAGGATAGAGCAGACGATAGAGGATAAGATAGGATAAAGGAGAGGATAGGATAGAGAATAGGATAGGATAGAGGATATGATACGATAAGATAGAGAATACGATAGGATAGGGTAGAGGATAGGATAGGATAGAGGATAGGATAAGATAGATGATAGGATAGGATAGAGGATAGGATAGTGGATTGGATAGGATAGAGGATAGGATAGGATAGAGGATAGGATAAGATAGATGATAGGATAGGATAGAGGATAGGATAGGGGATTGGATAGGATAGAGGATAGGATAGGATAGAGGATAGGATAGGATAGAGGATAGGATAGGATAGAGGATAGGATAGGATAGAGGATAGGATAGGATAGAGGATAGGATAGGATAGAGGATAGGATAGGATAGAGGATAGGATAGGATAGAGGATAGGATAGGATAGAGGATAGGATAGGATAGAGGATAGGATAGGATAGAGGATAGGATAGAGGATAGGATAGAGGATAGGATAGAGGATAGGATAGGATAGAGGATAGGATAGGATAGAGGATAGGATAGGATAGAGGATAGGATAGGATAGAGGATAGGATAGGATAGAGGATAGGATAGGATAGAGGATAGGATAGGATAGAGGATAGGATAGGATAGAGTATAGGATAGGATAGAGGATAGGATTGGATAGAGGATAGGATAGGATAGAGGATAGGATAGGATAGAGGATAGGATAAGATAGATGATAGGATAGGATAGAGGATAGGATAGGGGATTGGATAGGATAGAGGATAGGAGACGATAGAGGATAGGATAGGATAGAGGATAGGATAGGATAGGATATAGGATAGGATAGGATAGAGGATAGGATAGGATAGAGGATAGGATAAGATAGATGATAGGATAGGATAGAGGATAGGATAGGGGATTGGATAGGATAGAGGATAGGAGACGATAGAGGATAGGATATTATAGAGGATAGGATAGAGGATAGGATAGAGGATAGGATAGGATAGAGGATAGGATAGGATAGAGGATAGGATAAGATAGAGGATAGGATAGGATAGAGGATAGGATAGGATAGAGGATAGGATAGGATAGAGGATAGGATAGGATAGAGGATAGGATAGGATAGAGGAGAGGATAGGATAGAGGATAGGATAGAATAGAGGATTGGATAGCATATAGGATAGGATAGGATTGAGGATAGGATAGGATAGATGATATTATAGGATAGAGAATAGGATAGGATGGAGGATACGATATTATAGAGGATTGAGGATAGGATAGAGAATAGGATAGGATAGAGGATTGGCTAGGAAAGAGGATAGGATAGGATAGAGGATAGGATAGGATAGAGGATAGGATAGGATAGACGATAGGATAGGATAGAGGATAGTATAGGATAGAGGATAGGATAGGATAGAGGATAGGATAGGATAGAGGATAGGATAGGATAGAGGATAGGATAGGATAGAGGATATGATAGGATAGAGGATAGGATAGGATAGAGGATAGGATAGGATAGGATAGAGGATAGGATAGGATAGAGGATAGGATAGGATAGAGGATAGGATAGGATAGAGGATAGGATAGGATAGAGGATAGGATAGGATAGAGGATAGGATAGGATAGGATAGAGGATAGGATAGGATAGAGGATAGGATAGGATAGAGGATAGGATAGGATAGAGGATAGGATAGGATAGAGGATAGGATAGGATAGAGGATAGGATAGGATAGAGGATAGGATAGGATAGAGTATAGGATAGGATAGAGGATAGGATTGGATAGAGGATAGGATAGGATAGAGGATAGGATAGGATAGAGGATAGGATAAGATAGATGATAGGATAGGATAGAGGATAGGATAGGGGATTGGATAGGATAGAGGATAGGAGACGATAGAGGATAGGATAGGATAGAGGATAGGATAGGATAGGATATAGGATAGGATAGGATAGAGGATAGGATAGGATAGAGGATAGGATAAGATAGATGATAGGATAGGATAGAGGATAGGATAGGGGATTGGATAGGATAGAGGATAGGAGACGATAGAGGATAGGATATTATAGAGGATAGGATAGAGGATAGGATAGAGGATAGGATAGGATAGAGGATAGGATAAGATAGAGGATAGGATAGGATAGAGGATAGGATAGGATAGAGGATAGGATAGGATAGAGGATAGGATAGGATAGAGGATAGGATAGGATAGAGGATAGGATAGGATAGAGGATAGGATAGAATAGAGGATTGGATAGCATATAGGATAGGATAGGATTGAGGATAGGATAGGATAGATGATATTATAGGATAGAGAATAGGATAGGATGGAGGATACGATATTATAGAGGATTGAGGATAGGATAGAGAATAGGATAGGATAGAGGATTGGCTAGGAAAGAGGATAGGATAGGATAGAGGATAGGATAGGATAGAGGATAGGATAGGATAGACGATAGGATAGGATAGAGGATAGTATAGGATAGAGGATAGGATAGGATAGAGGATAGGATAGGATAGAGGATAGGATAGGATAGAGGATAGGATAGGATAGAGGATATGATAGGATAGAGGATAGGATAGGATAGAGGATAGGATAGGATAGGATAGAGGATAGGATAGGATAGAGGATAGGATAGGATAGAGGATAGGATAGGATAGAGGATAGGATAGGATAGAGGATAGGATAGGATAGAGGATAGGATAGGATAGGATAGAGGATAGGATAGGATAGAGGATAGGATAGGATAGAGGATAGGATAGGATAGAGGATAGGATAGGATAGAGGATAGGATAGGATAGAGGATAGGATAGGATAGAGGATAGGATAGGATAGAGGATAGGATAGGATAGAGGATAGGATAGGATAGAGGATAGGATAAGATAGATGATAGGATAGGATAGAGGATAGGCTAGGGGATTGGATAGGATAGAGGATAGGAGACGATAGAGGATAGGATAGGATAGAGGATACTATAGGATAGAGGATAGGATAGGGGCTAGTGGATACGACAGGCCAAAGGATAGGATAGGATAGAGGATAGGATACAGGATAGGATACAGGATAGGATAGGATGCAGGATACGATATTATAGAGGAGAGAATAGGATAGAGGATAGGATTAGATAGAGGATAGGATATAGGATAGGATAGGATAGAGTATAGGTTAGAATAGAGGATAGGATAGAAGATTGGATGGGATGGAGGATTGCATACGATAGAGGATAGGATAGGATAGAGGATTCGATAGAGGATTGGATAGTAGAAAGGAGAGGTTAGGATAGAGGATAGGATAGGATTGAGGATAGGATAGGCTATTGGATAGGATAGGATAGAGCAGACGATAGAGGATAAGATAGGATAAAGGAGAGGATAGGATAGAGAATAGGATAGGATAGAGGATATTATACGATAAGATAGAGATTAAGATAGGATAGGATAGAGGATAGGATAAGATAGATGATAGGATAGGATAGAGGATAGGATAGGGGATTGGATAGGATAGAGGATAGGAGACGATAGAGGATAGGATAGGATAGAGGATAGGATAGGATAGAGGATTGGATAGGATAGAGGATAGGATAGGATAGAGGAAAGGATAGGATAGAGGATAGGATAGGATAGAGGATAGGATAGGATTGAGGATAGGCTAGGATATTGGATAGGATAGGATAGAGCAGACGATAGAGGATAAGATAGGATAAAGGAGAGGATAGGATAGAGAATAGGATAGGATAGAGGATATGATACGATAAAATAGAGAATACGATAGGATAGGATAGAGGATAGGATAGGATAGAGGATAGGATAAGATAGATGATAGGATAGGATAGAGGATAGGCTAGGGGATTGGATAGGGATAGGATACGATAGAGGATAGGATAGGATAGAGGATAGGATAAGATAGAGGATAGGATAGGATAGAGGATAGGATAGGATAGAGGATAGGATAGGATAGAGGATAGGATACAGGATAGGATAGGATGCAGGATACGATATTATAGAGGAGAGAATAGGATAGAGGATAGGATTAGATAGAGGATAGGATATAGGATAGGATAGGATAGAGTATAGGATAGAATAGAGGATAGGATAGAGGATTGGATGGGATGGAGGATTGCATACGATAGAGGATAGGATAGGATAGAGGATTCGATAGAGGATTGGATAGTAGAAAGGAGAGGTTAGGATAGAGGATAGGATAGGATTGAGGATAGGATAGGCTATTGGATAGGATAGGATAGAGCAGACGATAGAGGATAAGATAGGATAAAGGAGAGGATAGGATAGAGAATAGGATAGGATAGAGGATATGATACGATAAGATAGAGATTACGATAGGATAGGATAGAGGATAGGATAAGATAGATGATAGGATAGGATAGAGGATAGGGGATTGGATAGGATAGAGGATAGGAGACGATAGAGGATAGGATAGGATAGAGGATAGGATAGGATAGAGGATAGGATAGGATAGAGGATAGGATAGGATAGAGGATAGGATAGGATAGAGGATAGGATAGGATAGAGGATAGGATAGGATAGAGGATAGGATAGGATAGAGGATAGGATAGGATAGAGGATAGGATAGGATAGAGGATAGGATAGGATAGAGGATAGGATAGGATAGAGGATAGGATAGGATAGAGGATAGGAGACGATAGAGGATAGGATAGGATAGAGGATAGGATAGAGGATAGGATAGAGGATAGGATACGATAGAGGATAGGATAGGATAGAGGATTCGATAGAGGATTGGATAGTAGAAAGGAGAGGTTAGGATAGAGGATAGGATAGGATTGAGGATAGGATAGGCTATTGGATAGGATAGGATAGAGCAGACGATAGAGGATAAGATAGGATAAAGGAGAGGATAGGATAGAGAATAGGATAGGATAGAGGATATGATACGATAAGATAGAGATTACGATAGGATAGGATAGAGGATAGGATAAGATAGATGATAGGATAGGATAGAGGATAGGGGATTGGATAGGATAGAGGATAGGAGACGATAGAGGATAGGATAGGATAGAGGATAGGATAGGATAGAGGATAGGATAGGATAGAGGATAGGATAGGATAGAGGATAGGATAGGATAGAGGAAAGGATAGGATAGAGGATAGGATAGGATAGAGGATAGGATAGGATAGAGGATAGGATAGGATAGAGGATAGGATAGGATAGAGGATAGGATAGGATAGAGGATAGGATAGGATAGAGGATAGGAGACGATAGAGGATAGGATAGGATAGAGGATAGGATAGAGGATAGGATAGAGGATAGGATAGGATAGAGGATAGAATAGGATAGAGGATAGGATAGGATAGAGGATAGGATAGGATAGAGGATAGGATAGGATAGAGGATAGGATAGGATAGAGGATAGGATAGGATAGAGGATAGGATAGGATAGAGGATAGGATAGGATAGAGGATAGGATAGGATAGAGGACAGGATAGGATAGAGGATAGGATAGGATAGAGGATAGGAGACGATAGAGGATAGGAGACGATAGAGGATAGGATAGGATAGAGGATAGGATAGAGGATAGGATAGGATAGAGGATAGGATAGGATAGAGGATAGGATAGGATAGAGGATAGGATAGGATAGAGGATAGGATAAGATAGATGATAGGATAGGATAGAGGATAGGATAGGATAGAGGATAGGATAGGATAGAGGATAGGATAGGATAGAGGATAGGATAGGATAGAGGATAGGATAGGATAGAGGATAGGATAGGATAGAGGATAGGATAGGATAGAGGATAGGATAGTATAGAGGATAGGATAGGATAGAGGATAGGATAGAGGATAGGATAGGATAGAGGATAGGATAGGATAGAGGATAGGATAGGATAGAGGATAGGATAGGATAGAGGATAGGATAGGATAGAGGATAGGATAGGATAGAGGATAGGATAGGATAGAGGATAGGATAGGATAGAGGATAGGATAGGGGATTGGATAGGATAGAGGATAGGAGACGATAGATGATAGGATAGGATAGAGGATATGATAGAGGATAGGATAGAGGATAGGATAGGATAGAGGATAGGATAGGATAGAGGATAGGATAGGATAGAGGATAGGATAGGATAGAGGATAGGATAGGATAGAGTATAGGATAGAATAGAGGATAGGATAGAGGATTGGATGGGATAGAGGATTGCATACGATAGAGGATAGGATAGGATAGAGGATTCGATAGAGGATTGGATAGTAGAAAGGAGAGGTTAGGATAGAGGATAGGATAGGATTGAGGATAGGATAGGATTGAGGATAGGATAGGATTGAGGATAGGATAGGATTGAGGATAGGATAGGATTGAGGATAGGATAGGATTGAGGATAGGATAGGATATTGGATAGGATAGGATAGAGCAGACGATAGAGGATAAGATAGGATAAAGGAGAGGATAGGATAGAGAATAGGATAGGATAGAGCATATGATACGATAAGATAGAGAATACGATAGGATAGGATAGAGGATAGGATAGGATAGAGGATAGGATATGATAGATGATAGGATAGGATAGAGGATAGGATAGGGGATTGGACAGGATAGAGGATAGGAGACGATAGAGGATAGGTTAGGATAGAGGATAGGATAGGATAGAGGATAGGATAGGATACAGGATTGGATAGGATAGATGATAGGATAGGATAGAGGATAGGATAGGATAGAGGATAGGATAGGATAGAGGATAGGATAGGATAGAGGATAGGATAGGATAGAGGATAGGATAGGATAGAGGATAGGATAGAGGATAGGATAGAGGATAGGATAGGATAGAGGATAGGATAGGGGATTGGATAGGATAGAGGATAGGATAGGATAGAGGATAGGATAGAGGATAGGATAGAGGATAGGATAGGATAGAGGATAGGATAGGGGATTGGATAGGATAGAGGATAGGAGACGATAGAGGATAGGATAGGATAGACGATAGGATAGGATAGAGGATAGGATAGGATTGAGGATAGGATAGTATAGAGGATAGGATAGGATAGAGGATAGGATAGGATAGAGGATAGGATAGGATAGAGGATAGGATAGAATAGAGGATTGGATAGCATATAGGATAGGATAGGATTGAGGATAGGATAGGATAGATGATATTATAGGATAGAGAATAGGATAGGATGGAGGATACGATATTATAGAGGATTGAGGATAGGATAGAGAATAGGATAGGATACAGGATTGGATAGGATAGAGGATAGGATAGGATAGAGGATAGGATAGGATAGAGGATAGGATAGGATAGAGGATAGGATAGGATAGAGGATAGGATAGGATAGAGGATAGGATAGGATAGAGGATAGGATAGGATAGAGGATAGGATAGAGGATAGGATAGATGATAGGATAGGATAGAGGATAGGATAGGGGATTGGATAGGATAGAGGATAGGAGACGATAGAGGATAGGATAGGATAGAGGATAGGATAGGATAGAGGATAGGATAGGATTGAGGATAGGATAGGCTATTGGATAGGATAGGATAGAGCAGACGATAGAGGATAAGATAGGATAAAGGAGAGGATAGGATAGAGAATAGGATAGGATAGAGGATATGATACGATAAGATAGAGATTACGATAGGATAGGATAGAGGATAGGATAAGATAGATGATAGGATAGGATAGAGGATAGGATAGGGGATTGGATAGGATAGAGGATAGGATACAGGATAGGATAGGATACAGGATACGATATTATAGATGAGAGGATAGGATAGAGGATAAAATTAGATAGAGAATAGGATAGAGGATAGGATAGGATAGAGTATAGGATAGAATAGAGGATAGGATAGAGGATTGGATGGGATAGAGGATTGCATACGATAGAGGATAGGATAGGATAGAGGATTCGATAGAGGATTGGATAGTAGAAAGGAGAGGTTAGGATAGAGGATAGGATAGGATTGAGGATAGGATAGGATTGAGGATAGGATAGGATATTGGATATGATAGGATAGAGCAGACGATAGAGGATAAGATAGGATAAAGGAGAGGATAGGATAGAGAATAGGATAGGATAGAGGATATGATACGATAAGATAGAGAATACGATAGGATAGGATAGAGGATAGGATAGGATAGAGGATAGGATAAGATAGATGATAGGATAGGATAGAGGATAGGATAGGGGATTGGATAGGATAGAGGATAGGAGACGATAGAGGATAGGATAGGATGGAGGATAGGATAGGATAGAGGATAGGATAGGATAGAGGATAGGATAGTATAGAGGATAGGATTGGATAGAGGATAGGATAGGATAGAGGATAGGATAGAGGATAGGATAGGATAGAGGATAGGATAGGATAGAGGGTAGGATAGGATAGAGGATAGGATAGGATAGAGGATAGGATAGGATAGAGGATAGGATAGGATAGAGGATAGGATAGGATTGAGGATAGGATAGGCTATTGGATAGGATAGGATAGAGCAGACGATAGAGGATAAGATAGGATAAAGGAGAGGATAGGATAGAGAATAGGATAGGATAGAGGATATGATACGATAAGATAGAGATTACGATAGGATAGGATAGAGGATAGGATAAGATAGATGATAGGATAGGATAGAGGATAGGATAGGGGATTGGATAGGATAGAGGATAGGATACAGGATAGGATAGGATACAGGATACGATATTATAGATGAGAGGATAGGATAGAGGATAAAATTAGATAGAGAATAGGATAGAGGATAGGATAGGATAGAGTATAGGATAGAATAGAGGATAGGATAGAGGATTGGATGGGATAGAGGATTGCATACGATAGAGGATAGGATAGGATAGAGGATTCGATAGAGGATTGGATAGTAGAAAGGAGAGGTTAGGATAGAGGATAGGATAGGATTGAGGATAGGATAGGATTGAGGATAGGATAGGATATTGGATATGATAGGATAGAGCAGACGATAGAGGATAAGATAGGATAAAGGAGAGGATAGGATAGAGAATAGGATAGGATAGAGGATATGATACGATAAGATAGAGAATACGATAGGATAGGATAGAGGATAGGATAGGATAGAGGATAGGATAAGATAGATGATAGGATAGGATAGAGGATAGGATAGGGGATTGGATAGGATAGAGGATAGGAGACGATAGAGGATAGGATAGGATGGAGGATAGGATAGGATAGAGGATAGGATAGGATAGAGGATAGGATAGTATAGAGGATAGGATTGGATAGAGGATAGGATAGGATAGAGGATAGGATAGAGGATAGGATAGGATAGAGGATAGGATAGGATAGAGGGTAGGATAGGATAGAGGATAGGATAGGATAGAGGATAGGATAGGATAGAGGATAGGATAGGATACAGGATAGGATAGGTTTGAGGATAGGATAGGCTATTGGATAGGATAGGATAGAGCAGACGATAGAGGATAAGATAGGATAAAGGAGAGGATAGGATAGAGAATAGGATAGGATAGAGGATATGATACGATAAGATAGAGATTACGATAGGATAGGATAGAGGATAGGATAAGATAGATGATAGGATAGGATAGAGGATAGGATAGGGGATTGGATAGGATAGAGGATAGGAGACGATAGAGGATAGGATAGGATAGAGGATAGGATAGGATAGAGGATAGGATAGGATTGAGGATAGGATAGGCTATTGGATAGGATAGGATAGAGCAGACGATAGAGGATAAGATAGGATAAAGGAGAGGATAGGATAGAGAATAGGATAGGATAGAGGATATGATACGATAAGATAGAGATTACGAAAGGATAGGATAGAGGATAGGATAAGATAGATGATAGGATAGGATAGAGGATAGGATAGGGGATTGGATAGGATAGAGGATAGGAGACGATAGAGGATAGGATAGGATAGAGGATAGGATAGGATAGAGGATAGGATAGGATAGAGGATTGGATAGGATAGAGGATAGGATAGGATAGAGGAAAGGATAGGATAGAGGATAGGATAGGATAGAGGATAGGATAGGATTGAGGATAGGCTAGGATATTGGATAGGATAGGATAGAGCAGACGGTAGAGGATAAGATAGGATAAAGGAGAGGATAGGATAGAGAATAGGATAGGATAGAGGATAGGATAGGATAGAGGATAGGATAAGATAGATGATAGGATAGGATACAGGATAGGATAGGGGATTGGATAGGATAGAGGATAGGAGACGATAGAGGATAGGATAGGATGGAGGATAGGATAGGATAGGATAAAGGATAGGATAGGATAGAGGATAGGATAGGATAGAGGATAGGATTGGATAGAGGATAGGATAGGATAGAGGATAGGATAGAGGATAGGATAGGATAGAGAATAGGATAGGATAGAGGATAGGATAGGATAGAGGATAGGATAGGATAGAGGATAGGATAGGATAGAGGATAGGATAGGATAGAGGATAGGAGACGATAGAGGATAGGATAGGATAGAGGATAGGATAGAGGATAGGATAGAGGATAGGATAGGATAGAGGATAGGATAGGATAGAGGATAGGATAGGATAGAGGATAGGATAGGATAGAGGATAGGATAGGATAGAGGATAGGATAGGATAGAGGATAGGATAGGATAGAGGATAGGATAAGATAGATGATAGGATAGGATAGAGGATAGGATAGGATAGAGGATAGGATAGGATAGAGGATAGGATAGGATAGAGGATAGGATAGGATAGAGGATAGGATAGGATAGAGGATAGAGGATAGGATAGGATAGAGGATAGGATAGGATAGAGGATAGGATAGGATAGAGGATAGGATAAGATAGAGGATAGGATAGGATAGAGGATAGGATAGGATAGAGGATAGGATAGGATAGAGGATAGGATAGGATAGAGGATAGGATAGGATAGAGGATAGGATAGGATAGAGGATAGGATAGGATAGAGTATAGGATAGGATAGAGGATAGGATAGGATAGAGGATAGGATAGGATAGAGGATAGGATAGGATAGAGGATAGGATAAGATAGATGATAGGATAGGATAGAGGATAGGATAGGGGATTGGATAGGATAGAGGATAGGAGACGATAGAGGATAGGATAGGATAGAGGATAGGATAGGGGATTGGATAGGATAGAGGATAGGAGACGATAGAGGATAGGATAGGATAGAGGATAGGATAGAGGATAGGATAGAGGATAGGATAGAGGATAGGATAGGATAGAGGATAGGATAGGATAGAGGATAGGATAGGATTTAGGATAGGATAGGATAGATGATATTATAGGATAGAGAATAGGATAGGATGGAGGATACGATATTATAGAGGATTGAGGATAGGATAGAGAATAGGATAGGATAGAGGATTGGATAGGAAAGAGGATAGGATAGGATAGAGGATAGGATAGGATAGAGGATAGGATAGGATAGAGGATAGGATAGGATAGGATAGAGGATAGGATAGGATAGGATAGAGGATAGGATAGGATAGAGGATAGGATAGGATAGAGGATAGGATAGGATAGAGGATAGGATAGGATAGAGGATAGGATAGGATAGAGGATAGGATAGGATAGGATAGAGGATAGAGGATAGGATAGGATAGAGGATAGGATAGGATAGAGGATAGGACAGGATAGAAGATAGGATAGGATAGAGGATAGGATAGGATAGAGGATAGGATAGGATAGAGGATAGGATAGGATAGAGGATAGGATAGGATAGAGGATAGGATAGGATAGAGGATAGGATAGGATAGAGTATAGGATAGGATAGAGGATAGGATAGGATAGAGGATAGGATAAGATAGATGATAGGATAGGATAGAGGATAGGATAGGGGATTGGATAGGATAGAGGATAGGAGACGATAGAGGATAGGATAGGATAGAGGATAGGATAGGATAGGATATAGGATAGGATAGGATAGAGGATAGGATAGGATAGAGGATAGGATAAGATAGAGGATAGGAGACGATAGAGGATAGGATAGGATAGAGGATAGGATAGAGGATAGGATAGGATAGAGGATAGGATAGGATAGAGGATAGGATAAGATAGAGGATAGGATAGGATAGAGGATACGATAGGCTAGAGGATAGGATAGGATAGAGGATAGGATAGGATAGAGGATAGGATAGGATAGAGGATAGGATAGGATAGAGGATAGGATAGAATAGAGGATTGGATAGCATATAGGATAGGATAGGATTGAGGATAGGATAGGATAGATGATATTATAGGATAGAGAATAGGATAGGATGGAGGATACGATATTATAGAGGATTGAGGATAGGATAGAGTATAGGATAGGATAGAGGATAGGATTGGATAGAGGATAGGATAGGATAGAGGATAGGATAGGATAGAGGATAGGATAAGATAGATGATAGGATAGGATAGAGGATAGGAGACGATAGAGGATAGGATAGGATAGAGGATAGGATAGAGGATAGGATAGGATAGAGGATAGGATAGGATAGAGGATAGGATAAGATAGAGGATAGGATAGGATAGAGGATACGATAGGCTAGAGGATAGGATAGGATAGAGGATAGGATAGGATAGAGGATAGGATAGGATAGAGGATAGGATAGGATAGAGGATAGGATAGGATAGAGGATAGGATAGAATAGAGGATTGGATAGCATATAGGATAGGATAGGATTGAGGATAGGATAGGATAGATGATATTATAGGATAGAGAATAGGATAGGATGGAGGATACGATATTATAGAGGATTGAGGATAGGATAGAGAATAGGATAGGATAGAGGATTGGCTAGGAAAGAGGATAGGATAGGATACAGGATAGGATAGGATAGAGGATAGGATAGGATAGACGATAGGATAGGATAGAGGATAGTATAGGATAGAGGATAGGATAGGATAGAGGATAGGATAGGATAGAGGATAGGATAGGATAGAGGATAGGATAGGATAGAGGATATGATAGGATAGAGGATAGGATAGGATAGGATAGAGGATAGGATAGGATAGAGGATAGGATAGGATAGAGGATAGGATAGGATAGAGGATAGGATAGGTGATTGGATAGGATAGAGGATAGGAGACGATAGAGGATAGGATAGGATAGAGGATAGGATAGGATAGATGATAGGATAGGATAGAGGATTGGATAGGATAGAGGATAGGATAGGATAGAGGATAGGATAAGATAGATGATAGGATAGGATAGAGGATAGGATAGGGGATTGGATAGGATAGAGGATAGGAGACGATAGAGGATAGGATAGGATGGAGGATAGGATAGGATAGAGGATAGGATAGGATAGAGGATAGGATAGTATAGAGGATAGGATTGGATAGAGGATAGGATAGGATAGAGGATAGGATAGAGGATAGGATAGGATAGAGGATAGGATAGGATAGAGGGTAGGATAGGATAGAGGATAGGATAGGATAGAGGATAGGATAGGATAGAGGATAGGATAGGATACAGGATAGGATAGGTTTGAGGATAGGATAGGCTATTGGATAGGATAGGATAGAGCAGACGATAGAGGATAAGATAGGATAAAGGAGAGGATAGGATAGAGAATAGGATAGGATAGAGGATATGATACGATAAGATAGAGATTACGATAGGATAGGATAGAGGATAGGATAAGATAGATGATAGGATAGGATAGAGGATAGGATAGGGGATTTGATAGGATAGAGGATAGGAGACGATAGAGGATAGGATAGGATAGAGGATAGGATAGGATAGAGGATAGGATAGGATTGAGGATAGGATAGGCTATTGGATAGGATAGGATAGAGCAGACGATAGAGGATAAGATAGGATAAAGGAGAGGATAGGATAGAGAATAGGATAGGATAGAGGATATGATACGATAAGATAGAGATTACGAAAGGATAGGATAGAGGATAGGATAAGATAGATGATAGGATAGGATAGAGGATAGGATAGGGGATTGGATAGGATAGAGGATAGGAGACGATAGAGGATAGGATAGGATAGAGGATAGGATAGGATAGAGGATAGGATAGGATAGAGGATTGGATAGGATAGAGGATAGGATAGGATAGAGGAAAGGATAGGATAGAGGATAGGATAGGATAGAGGATAGGATAGGATTGAGGATAGGCTAGGATATTGGATAGGATAGGATAGAGCAGACGGTAGAGGATAAGATAGGATAAAGGAGAGGATAGGATAGAGAATAGGATAGGATAGAGGATAGGATAGGATAGAGGATAGGATAAGATAGATGATAGGATAGGATACAGGATAGGATAGGGGATTGGATAGGATAGAGGATAGGAGACGATAGAGGATAGGATAGGATGGAGGATAGGATAGGATAGGATAAAGGATAGGATAGGATAGAGGATAGGATAGGATAGAGGATAGGATTGGATAGAGGATAGGATAGGATAGAGGATAGGATAGAGGATAGGATAGGATAGAGAATAGGATAGGATAGAGGATAGGATAGGATAGAGGATAGGATAGGATAGAGGATAGGATAGGATAGAGGATAGGATAGGATAGAGGATAGGAGACGATAGAGGATAGGATAGGATAGAGGATAGGATAGAGGATAGGATAGAGGATAGGATAGGATAGAGGATAGGATAGGATAGAGGATAGGATAGGATAGAGGATAGGATAGGATAGAGGATAGGATAGGATAGAGGATAGGATAGGATAGAGGATAGGATAGGATAGAGGATAGGATAAGATAGATGATAGGATAGGATAGAGGATAGGATAGGATAGAGGATAGGATAGGATAGAGGATAGGATAGGATAGAGGATAGGATAGGATAGAGGATAGGATAGGATAGAGGATAGAGGATAGGATAGGATAGAGGATAGGATAGGATAGAGGATAGGATAGGATAGAGGATAGGATAAGATAGAGGATAGGATAGGATAGAGGATAGGATAGGATAGAGGATAGGATAGGATAGAGGATAGGATAGGATAGAGGATAGGATAGGATAGAGGATAGGATAGGATAGAGGATAGGATAGGATAGAGTATAGGATAGGATAGAGGATAGGATAGGATAGAGGATAGGATAGGATAGAGGATAGGATAGGATAGAGGATAGGATAAGATAGATGATAGGATAGGATAGAGGATAGGATAGGGGATTGGATAGGATAGAGGATAGGAGACGATAGAGGATAGGATAGGATAGAGGATAGGATAGGGGATTGGATAGGATAGAGGATAGGAGACGATAGAGGATAGGATAGGATAGAGGATAGCATAGAGGATAGGATAGAGGATAGGATAGAGGATAGGATAGGATAGAGGATAGGATAGGATAGAGGATAGGATAGGATTTAGGATAGGATAGGATAGATGATATTATAGGATAGAGAATAGGATAGGATGGAGGATACGATATTATAGAGGATTGAGGATAGGATAGAGAATAGGATAGGATAGAGGATTGGATAGGAAAGAGGATAGGATAGGATAGAGGATAGGATAGGATAGAGGATAGGATAGGATAGAGGATAGGATAGGATAGGATAGAGGATAGGATAGGATAGGATAGAGGATAGGATAGGATAGAGGATAGGATAGGATAGAGGATAGGATAGGATAGAGGATAGGATAGGATAGAGGATAGGATAGGATAGAGGATAGGATAGGATAGGATAGAGGATAGAGGATAGGATAGGATAGAGGATAGGATAGGATAGAGGATAGGACAGGATAGAAGATAGGATAGGATAGAGGATAGGATAGGATAGAGGATAGGATAGGATAGAGGATAGGATAGGATAGAGGATAGGATAGGATAGAGGATAGGATAGGATAGAGGATAGGATAGGATAGAGTATAGGATAGGATAGAGGATAGGATAGGATAGAGGATAGGATAAGATAGATGATAGGATAGGATAGAGGATAGGATAGGGGATTGGATAGGATAGAGGATAGGAGACGATAGAGGATAGGATAGGATAGAGGATAGGATAGGATAGGATATAGGATAGGATAGGATAGAGGATAGGATAGGATAGAGGATAGGATAAGATAGAGGATAGGAGACGATAGAGGATAGGATAGGATAGAGGATAGGATAGAGGATAGGATAGGATAGAGGATAGGATAGGATAGAGGATAGGATAAGATAGAGGATAGGATAGGATAGAGGATACGATAGGCTAGAGGATAGGATAGGATAGAGGATAGGATAGGATAGAGGATAGGATAGGATAGAGGATAGGATAGGATAGAGGATAGGATAGAATAGAGGATTGGATAGCATATAGGATAGGATAGGATTGAGGATAGGATAGGATAGATGATATTATAGGATAGAGAATAGGATAGGATGGAGGATACGATATTATAGAGGATTGAGGATAGGATAGAGTATAGGATAGGATAGAGGATAGGATTGGATAGAGGATAGGATAGGATAGAGGATAGGATAGGATAGAGGATAGGATAAGATAGATGATAGGATAGGATAGAGGATAGGAGACGATAGAGGATAGGATAGGATAGAGGATAGGATAGAGGATAGGATAGGATAGAGGATAGGATAGGATAGAGGATAGGATAAGATAGAGGATAGGATAGGATAGAGGATACGATAGGCTAGAGGATAGGATAGGATAGAGGATAGGATAGGATAGAGGATAGGATAGGATAGAGGATAGGATAGGATAGAGGATAGGATAGGATAGAGGATAGGATAGAATAGAGGATTGGATAGCATATAGGATAGGATAGGATTGAGGATAGGATAGGATAGATGATATTATAGGATAGAGAATAGGATAGGATGGAGGATACGATATTATAGAGGATTGAGGATAGGATAGAGAATAGGATAGGATAGAGGATTGGCTAGGAAAGAGGATAGGATAGGATAGAGGATAGGATAGGATAGAGGATAGGATAGGATAGACGATAGGATAGGATAGAGGATAGTATAGGATAGAGGATAGGATAGGATAGAGGATAGGATAGGATAGAGGATAGGATAGGATAGAGGATAGGATAGGATAGAGGATATGATAGGATAGAGGATAGGATAGGATAGGATAGAGGATAGGATAGGATAGAGGATAGGATAGGATAGAGGATAGGATAGGATAGAGGATAGGATAGGTGATTGGATAGGATAGAGGATAGGAGACGATAGAGGATAGGATAGGATAGAGGATAGGATAGGATAGATGATAGGATAGGATAGAGGATTGGATAGGATAGAGGATAGGATAGGATAGAGGAAAGGATAGGATAGAGGATAGGATAGGATAGAGGATAGGATAGGATTGAGGATAGGCTAGGATATTGGATAGGATAGGATAGAGCAGACGATAGAGGATAAGATAGGATAAAGGAGAGGATAGGATAGAGAATAGGATAGGATAGAGGATATGATACGATAAGATAGAGAATACGATAGGATAGGATAGAGGATAGGATAGGATAGAGGATAGGATAAGATAGATGATAGGATAGGATAGAGGATAGGATAGTGGATTGGATAGGATAGAGGATAGGATAGGATAGAGGATAGGATAAGATAGATGATAGGATAGGATAGAGGATAGGATAGGGGATTGGATAGGATAGAGGATAGGATAGGATAGAGGATAGGATAGGATAGAGGATAGGATAGGATAGAGGATAGGATAGGATAGAGGATAGGATAGGATAGAGGATAGGATAGGATAGAGGATAGGATAGGATAGAGGATAGGATAGGATAGAGGATAGGATAGGATAGAGGATAGGATAGGATAGAGGATAGGATAGAGGATAGGATAGGATAGAGGATAGGATAGGATAGAGGATAGGATAGGATAGAGGATAGGATAGGATAGAGGATAGGATAGGATAGAGGATAGGATAGGATAGAGTATAGGATAGGATAGAGGATAGGATTGGATAGAGGATAGGATAGGATAGAGGATAGGATAGGATAGAGGATAGGATAAGATAGATGATAGGATAGGATAGAGGATAGGATAGGGGATTGGATAGGATAGAGGATAGGAGACGATAGAGGATAGGATAGGATAGAGGATAGGATAGGATAGGATATAGGATAGGATAGGATAGAGGATAGGAGACGATAGAGGATAGGATAGGATAGAGGATAGGATAGAGGATAGGATAGGATAGAGGATAGGATAGGATAGAGGATAGGATAAGATAGAGGATAGGATAGGATAGAGGATACGATAGGCTAGAGGATAGGATAGGATAGAGGATAGGATAGGATAGAGGATAGGATAGGATAGAGGATAGGATAGGATAGAGGATAGGATAGTATTAGAGGATTGGATAGCATATAGGATAGGATAGGATTGAGGATAGGATAGGATAGATGATATGATGGTAGAGATTGGATAGGATGGATAGGATGGAGGATACGTTAGGTTAGTGGATGAGAGATGGAGTGAGTATTGGATGAGGTAGAGGAGTGGAGTGGATAGAGGTGTGGTGTGGTGTGAGGATTGGTGAGGTGTGAGGAGTGGAGTAGTGAGGTGTGGTGTGGTGAGTGGTGTGGTGTGGGTGGGTGTGGGTGAGGTGAGGAGTGAGTGGTGAGGATAGGAGTGGTGTGGTGTGGTGTGGTGTGGTGAGTGGAGTGGTGTGGTGAGTGGTGTGGAGTGGTGTGTGGAGTGGTGTTGTGTGTGGTGTGGTGTGGTGAGTGGTGTGGTGGGGTGGGGTGTGGTGTGTGGAGGTGTAGAGTGAGGTGTGGTGTGGAGTGTGGTGTGGTGTGTGGTGTGGTGTGGTGTGTGGTGTGGTGTGGTGTGGTGTGGTGTTGTGTGTGGTGTGGTGTGGTGTGTGGTGTAGTGTGGAGTGTGGTGTGGTGTGGTGTGTGGTGTGGTGTGGTGTGTGGTGTGGTGAGGTGTGTGGTGTGGTGTGGTGTGTGGTGTGGTGTGGTGTGTGGTGTGGTGAGAGAGAGGGGAAGAAGAAGAAGGGGGGGGGGGGGTGTGTGTGAAGTGAAGAGTGAAGTGAAGTGAAGAGTGAAGTGAAGTGAAGAGTGAAGTGAAGTGAAGAGTGAAGTGAAGTGAAGAGTGAAGTGAAGTGAAGAGTGACGTGAGGTGAAGAGTGAAGTGAAGTGAAGAGTGAGGTGAAGTGAAGAGTGAAGTGAAGTGAAGAGTGAAGTGCCGTGACGAGTGAAGTGAAGAGTGAAGTGAAGTGAAGAGTGAGGAGAAGTGAAGAGTGAAGTGAATTGAACAAGTGAAGTGAAGAGTGAAGTGAAGTGATGAGTGAGGTGAAGTGAAGAGTGAAGTGAAGTGAAGAGTGAAGTGAAGTGAAGTGTGAAGTGAAGTGAAGTGAAGAGTGAAGTGAAGTGAAGAGTGAGGAGACGTGAAGCGTGAAGTGAATTGAAAAGTGAAGTGAAGAGTGAAGTGAAGTGATGAGTGAGGTGAAGTGAAGAGTGAAGTGAAGTGAAGAGTGAAGTGAAGTGAAGAGTGAATTGAAGTGAAGAGTGAAGTGAAGTGTAGAGTGACAGTGAAGATTGAAGAGTGTTGTGAGGTGAACGAATGAAGTGAAGTGGAGAGTGCAGTGTTGTGATGAGTGAAGTGAAGTGAAGATTGAAGTGAAGTGAAGTGTGGAGTGAATTGAAGAGTGGCAGTGAAGTGCAGAGTGAAGTGAAGTGAAGAGTGAAGTGACGTGAAGAGTGAAGTGAAGTGAAGAGTGCAGTGAAGTGCAGAGTGAAGTGAGGTGAAGAGTGAAGTGAAGTGAAGAGTGAGGTGAAGTGACGAGTGACGTGAAGTGAAGAGTGAAGTGAAGTGACGAGTGAAGTGAAGAGTGAAGTGAAGTGAAGAGTGAGGAGAAGTGAAGAGTGACAGTGAAGTGAAGTGTGAAGTGACGTGAAGTGAAGAGTGCAGTGACGTGCAGAGTGAGGAGAAGTGAAGAGTGAAGTGAATTGAACAGTGAAGTGAAGAGTGAAGTGAAGTGATGAGTGAGGTGACGTGAAGAGTGAAGTGAAGTGAAGAGTGAAGTGAAGTGAAGAGTGAATTGACGTGAAGAGTGAAGTGAAGTGTAGAGTGACGTGAAGTGAAGAGTGAAGTGAAGTGAAGAGTGAAGTGACGTGAAGAGTGAAGTGACGTGAAGAGTGAAGTGAAGTGAAGAGTGAAGTGAAGTGAAGCGTGCAGTGAAGAGTGAAGTGAAGTGAAGCGTGAAGTGACGTGAAGAGTGAAGTGAAGTGAAGAGTGAAGTGAAGTGAAGAGTGAAGTGAAGTGAAGAGTGAAGTGAAGTGACAGAGTGAAGTGAAGTGAAGAGTGAAGTGAAGTGAAGAGTGAAGTGAAGTGCAGAGTGAAGTGAAGTGCGACGTGAAGAGTGAAGTGACAGAAGTGCGTGAAGCGTGAAGTGAAGTGATGAGTGAGGTGACGTGAAGAGTGAAGTGACGTGAAGAGTGCAGTGCTTGAATAGTGAAGTGAAGCGTGCAGTGAAGTGATGCGTGAGGTGAAGTGACGAGTGAAGTGAGTGAAGAGTGAAGTGAAGTGAGGTGGAGAGTGAGGTGAGGTGATGAGCAGAGTGAAGTGAAGTGGAGAGTGAAGTGAAGAGAAGGGTGAAGTGAGGTGACGAGTGAGGAGGAGAGTGAAGTGAAGTGAATTGTGCAAGTGAAGTGACGATTGAAGTGAAGTGAAGAGTGAAGTGACGTGAAGAGTGAAGTGAAGGGAAGAGTGAAGTGAAGTGAAGAGTGAAGTGAATTGAAGAGTGACGTGAAGTGATGAGTGCAGTGAAGTGAAGCAGTGCACGTGAAGTGCAGAGTGAGGAGACAGTGACAGAGTGAAGTGACTTGATAAGTGAAGTGCAGAGTGAAGTGAAGTGAAGAGTGAAGTGAAGTGAAGAGTGAAGTGAAGTGAAGAGTGAAGTGAAGTGAAGTGAAGAGTGAAGTGATGTGAAGAGTGAAGTGACGTGACGAGTGAAGTGAAGTGAAGAGTGAAGTGAAGTGAAGAGTGAAGTGAAGTGAAGAGTGAAGTGTAGTGAAGAGTGAAGTGAAGTGAGGAGTGAAGTGAAGTGAAGAGTGACGTGAAGTGAAGAGTGAAGTGAAGTGAAGAGGGAAGTGACTTGAAGAGTGAAGTGAAGTGGAGAGTGAAGTGAAGATTGAAGAGTGTTGTGAGGTGAAGAATGAAGTGAAGTGGCGAGTGAAGTGTGATGAGTGAGTGAAGTGAAGATTGAAGTGAAGTGAAGTGTGGAGTGAATTGAAGAGTGGAGTGAAGTGAAGAGTGAAGTGACGTGAAGAGTGAAGTGAAGTGAAGAGTGAAGTGAAGTGAAGAGTGAAGTGAAGTGAAGAGTGCAGTGAAGTGAAGAGTGAAGTGAGGTGAAGAGTGAAGTGAAGTGAAGAGTGAGGTGAAGTGAAGAGTGAAGTGAAGTGACGAGTGAAGTGAAGTGAAGAGTGAAGTGAAGAGTGAAGTGAAGTGAAGAGTGCGGAGAAGTGAAGAGTGAAGTGAAGTGATGAGTGAGGTGAAGTGAAGAGTGAAGTGAAGTGAAGAGTGAAGTGAAGTGAAGCGTGAATTGACGTGAAGAGTGAAGTGAAGTGTAGAGTGACGTGAAGATTGAAGAGTGTTGTGCGGTGAAGAATGAAGTGCAGTGGAGAGTGAAGTGTTGTGATGAGTGAAGTGAAGTGCAGATTGAAGTGAAGTGAAGTGTGGAGTGAATTGAAGAGTGGAGTGAAGTGAAGAGTGAAGTGACGTGAGAGTGAAGTGAAGTGAAGAGTGAAGTGAAGTGAAGAGTGAAGTGAAGTGAAGAGTGAAGTGAGGTGAAGAGTGAAGTGAAGTGAAGAGTGAGGTGAAGTGAAGAGTGAAGTGAAGTGAAGAGTGAAGTGAAGTGAAGAGTGAAGTGAAGAGTGAAGTGAAGTGAAGAGTGAGGAGAAGTGACAGAGTGAGGTGAAGTGAAGAGTGACGTGAAGTGAAGAGTGAAGTGAAGTGACGTGTGAAGTGAAGTGAAGTGAAGAGTGAAGTGAAGTGAAGAGTGAGGAGAAGTGACAGAGTGAAGTGAATTGAAAAGTGAAGTGAAGAGTGACGTGAAGTGATGAGTGAGGTGAAGTGAAGAGTGAAGTGACGTGAAGAGTGAAGTGAAGTGTAGAGTGAAGTGAAGTGAAGAGTGAAGTGAAGTGAAGAGTGAAGTGACAGTGAAGCGTGAAGTGAAGTGAAGAGTGAAGTGCAGTGAAGAGAGAGTGAAGTGCAGAGTGAAGTGAAGTGAGGAGTGACGGAAGTGACGAGTGAAGTGAAGTGAAGAGTGAAGTGAAGTGACGAGTGAAGAGTGCAGTGAAGTGACGTGCAGAGTGCAGTGAAGTGAAGAGTGAAGTGAAGTGAAGAGTGACGTGACGTGACGAGTGAAGTGACGTGAAGAGTGAAGTGAAGTGAAGAGTGCAGTGAAGTGAAGTGCAGAGTGAAGTGACGTGAAGAGTGCAGTGAAGTGAAGAGTGAAGTGAAGTGAAGAGTGAAGTGACGTGAAGAGGGACGTGAATTGAAGAGTGAAGTGCAGTGGAGAGTGAAGTGAAGATTGAAGAGTGTTGTGAGGTGAAGAATGAAGTGAAGTGGAGAGTGAAGTGTTGTGATGAGTGAAGTGAAGTGAAGTTTGAAGTGAAGTGAAGAGTGAAGTGAAGTGACGAGTGAAGTGAAGTGAAGAGTGAAGTGAAGAGTGAAGTGAAGAGTGGAGTGAAGAGTGCAAGTGAAGTGACGAGTGAGGAGAAGTGAAGAGTGAAGTGAATTGAAAAGTGAAGTGAAGAGTGACGTGAAGTGAAGAGTGAGGAGAAGTGAAGAGTGCAGTGAATTGAAAAGTGAAGTGAAGAGTGAAGTGAAGTGATGAGTGAGGTGAAGTGACGAGTGAAGTGAAGTGAAGAGTGAAGTGAAGTGAAGAGTGAAGTGAAGTGAAGAGTGAAGTGAAGTGTAGAGTGAAGTGACGTGAAGAGTGAAGTGAAGTGAAGAGTGAAGTGAAGTGAAGAGTGACGTGAAGTGACGAGTGAAGTGAAGTGAAGAGTGAAGTGAAGTGAAGAGTGACGTGAAGTGAAGAGTGAGGTGAAGTGAAGCGTGAAGTGAAGTGAAGAGTGAAGTGAAGTGAAGAGTGAAGTGAAGTGAAGAGTGAAGAGTGAGTGAAGTGACGAGTGAAGTGACGTGACGAGTGAAGTGCCGTGAAGAGTGCGTGAAGTGAAGAGTGAAGTGAAGTGAAGCGTGAAGTGACGTGATGAGTGAGGTGACGTGAAGAGTGAAGTGAAGTGAAGAGTGACGTGAAGTGCACGAGTGCACGTGAAGTGAAGAGTGAAGTGCAGTGAAGAGTGAAGTGAAGTGACGAGTGAAGTGAAGTGAAGAGTGCAGTGAAGAGAGACGTGAGTGAAGAGTGAAGTGCAGAGTGACGTGAAGTGAAGCGTGAGGAGAAGTGACGAGTGAAGTGAAGTGAAGAGTGAAGTGACGTGCAGAGTGAAGTGCAGTGAACGAGTGCAGTGAAGTGAACGAGTGAAGTGACGTGGAGCGTGCAGTGAAGTGAAGAGTGAAGTGAAGAGTGACGTGAAGTGAAGAGTGAATTGAAGTGACGAGTGAAGTGAAGTGAAGCGTGAAGTGCAGAGAAGGGTGCAGTGACAGTGACAGTGACAGACTGCAGTGAAGTGACGCGTGAGGAGACGTGACGAGTGACGTGAACTTGCAAAGTGAAGTGAAGGGTGCAGTGAAGAGATGAGTGAGGTGAAGTGAAGAGTGAAGTGAAGTGAAGAGTGAAGTGAAGTGGAGAGTGACAGTGAAGAGAGGGTGAAGTGAGGTGAAGAGTAAGGCGGAGAGTGAAGTGAAGTGACTTGTGCAAGTGACGTGAAGATTGCACGTGAAGTGAAGAGTGACGTGAAGTGAAGAGTGAAGGTGAAGGGAAGAGTGAAGTGAAGTGAAGAGTGAAGTGAATTGAAGAGTGACAGTGAAGTGAAGAGTGAAGTGAAGTGAAGAGTGACAGTGAAGTGAAGAGTGAGGAGAAGTGAAGCGTGAAGTGAACTTGAAAAGTGAAGTGAAGAGTGCAGTGACGTGACTGAGTGCGGTGCAGTGACGCGTGCAGTGAAGGGCGGTTGAGAGTGAGGTGAGGTGATGTGAAGAGTGACGTGAAGTGGAGAGTGACAGTGACGCGAAGGGTGAAGTGAGGTGAAGAGTGAGGAGGAGAGTGAAGTGAAGTGCACTTGTGACGTGCAGTGACGATTGCAAGTGCAGTGAAGACGTGAAGTGACGAGAAGAGTGCAGTGAAGTGCAGCGTGAGGAGAAGTGAAGAGTGAAGTGATTTGCAAAGTGAGTGAAGAGTGAAGTGAAGTGATGAGTGAGGTGAAGTGACGCGTGAAGTGAAGTGAGGTTGAGCGTGACGGTGAGGTGATGTGAAGAGTGAAGTGAAGTGGAGAGTGAAGTGAAGAGAAGGGTGAAGTGAGGTGAAGCGTGAGGAGGAGAGTGAAGTGAAGTGCATTGTGAAGTGACGTGAACGATTTTAAGTGAACGTGAAGGGTGACGTGAAGTGAAGAGTGACGTGAAGTGACGAGTGAAGTGACGTGCAGAGTGAAGTGACAGTAAAGAGTGCAAGTGACGTGAAGAGTGAAGTGAAGTGAAGCGTGACGTGCAGAGTGAAGTGCAGTGAAGCGTGACATTGCACGTGAAGAGTGTAGTGACGTGAAGCGTGAAGTGAAGTGCAGAGTGAAGTGAAGTGACGAATGAAGTGACAGTGCAGAGTGCGGAGAAGTGAAGCGTGAAGTGACTTGAAAGTGCAGTGAAGAGTGAGTGCAGTGATGAGAGAGGTGAAGAGAAGAGTGACGTGCAGGTGAAGTGAATTGAAGAGTGAAGTGAAGTGCGAGTGCAGTGACGTGCAGAGTGCACGTGAAGTGAAGAGTGAGGAAGTGAAGAGTGAACGTGAATTGAAAGTGAAGAGTGCACGTGCAGAAGTGAAGTGAAGATGAAGAGTGAAGTGACGTGAAGAGTGAAGTGAAGTGAAGTGAGAAGTGAAGTGCAGTGAAGAGTGAAGTGAAGTGAAGCGTGACGTGACGAGAGAAGTGACAGTGAAGAGTGAAGTGAAGTGACAGCGTGACGTGTCGTGAAGAGTGACGTGAAGTGAGGAGTGAAGTGAAGTGAACGAGTGAAGTGAAGTGAAGGGTGCAGTGAAGTGCCGCGGGACGTGACTTGAGAGTGCAGTGCAGTGGAGAGTGAAGTGAAGATTGACGAGTGTTGATGAGGTGAAGAATGAAGTGAAGTGGAGAGTGCAGTGATGCTGATGCGTGAAGTGACGTGCAGCTGAAGTGACCGTGAAGAGTGGCAGAGAATTGAAGCGTGAAGTGCCGTGACAGAAGTGACGTGAAGAGTGAAGTGAAGTGAAGAGTGACGTGACGTGAAGAGTGAAGTGAAGTGAAGAGTGACGTGCAGTGAAGAGTGAAGTGAGGTGAAGCGTGCAGTGCAGTGAAGAGTGAGGAGAAGTGAAGCGTGAAGTGACGTGCAGCGTGAAGTGAAGTGAAGAGTGAAGTGAAGAGTGAAGTGACGTGAAGAGTGCGGAGAGTGCAGAGTGACAGTGCAGTGATGAGTGAGTGACGTGCAGAGTGAAGTGACGTGAAGCGTGACGTGAAGTGAAGAGTGCATTGAAGTGAGAGTGAAGTGAAGTGTAGAGTGAAGTGCAAGCTTGAAGAGTGTTGTGAGGTGACGAATGAAGTGAAGTGGAGAGTGAAGTGTTGTGATGAGTGAAGTGAAGTGAACGATGACAGTGACAGTGAAGTGTGGAGTGCATTGAAGAGTGAGTGAAGTGAAGGTGAAGAGTGAAGTGAAGAAGTGAAGAGTGAAGTGAAGTGAAGAGTGAAGTGAAGTGCACGAGTGCAGTGAGGTGCAGAGTGAAGTGCAGTGCAGAGTGCGGTGACGTGAAGGTGAAGTGAAGTGAAGAGAAGTGAAGTGACAGGTGCCGTGACGAGTGACAGTGAAGTGAAGAGTGAGGAGAAGTGAAGCTGAGGTGAAGTGAAGAGTGAAGTGACGTGAGAAGTGCCGTGACGTGTGAAGTGAAGTGAAGTGACGAGTGCAAGTGACGAGACGAGAGGCGAAGTGCAGAGTGAAGTGCCAGAAAAGTGAGTGACAGTGAAGTGAAGAGTGAGTGAAGTGAAGAGTGAAGTGAAGTGACAGTGCCGAGTGAGAGTGCAGTGCAGTGAAGAGTGCAGTGCAGTGAAGAGAGCAGTGAAGTGAAGAGTGAAGTGAAGTGACGGACGTGAAGTGAAGAGTGAAAGTGAAGTGAAGCGTGAAGTGACGTGAGAGTGCAGAGCGAGCGTGAAGTGAAGTGAAGAGTGAAGGAAGTGCAGCTGACGAGAGACGTGAAGTCCTATCCTAGTCCAGTGAACTGAAGAGTGCAGTGACGTGAAGAGTGACGAGTGAAGAGTGAAGCGTGATCCTATCCTATACCTCCTATCCTAACTGATCCTATCCTAGCCTCTATCCTATCTATCCTCTATCCTATCCTATCCTCTATCACTATCCTATCCTCTATCCTATCCTATCCAAGTTGAAGAGTGCAGTGAAGAGAGTATCCTATCCTATCTCCTATCTATAATATCCTATCCTCCTCTATCCTATCCTATCTATAGTAATCCTATCAGATCTCTATCCTATCCTATCCTCTATCCAATCCTATCCTCTATCCTATCCTCATCCTATCTATCCTATCCTCTCCTATCCTATCCTATCCAATCCCTCTATCCTCTCCTATCTCCTATCCTATCCTCTATCCCTATCCTCCTATCCTATCCTATCCTATCCTATCCTCTATCTCTATCCTCTATCCTATCCAATCCCTATCCTATCCTCTATCCTATCCTATCCTCTATCTTATCCTATCCTCTATCCCTATCCTATCCTCTATCCTATCCTATCCTCTATCCTATCCTATCCTCTATCCTATCCTATCCTCTATCCTATCCTATCCTCTATCTATCCTATCCTCTATCCTATCCTATCCTCTATCCTATCCTATCCTCTATCCTATCCTATCCTCTATCCTATCCTATCCTCTATCCTATCCTATCCTCTATCTTATCCTATCCTCTATCCTATCCTATCCTCTATCCTATCCTATCCTCTATCCTATCCTATCCTCTATCCTCTATCCTATCCTATCCTCTATCCTATCCTATCCTCTATCCTATCTATCCTCTATCCTATCCTATCCTCTATCCTATCCTATCCTCTATCCTATCCTATCCTCTATCTATCCTATCCTCTATCCTATCCTATCCTCTATCCTATCCTATCCTCTATCCTATCCTATCCTCTATCCTCATCCTATCCTCTATCCTATCCTATCCTCTATCCTATCCTATCCTCTATCCTATCCTATCCTCTATCCTATCCTCTATCCTATCCTCTATCCTATCCTATCCTCTATCGTCTCCTATCCTCTATCCTATCCTATCCTCTATCCTATCCTATCCTCTATCCTATCCTATCCTCTATCCTATCCTATCCTCTATCCTATCCTATTCTCTATCCTATCCTATCCTCTATCCTATCCTCTATCCTATCCTATCCTCTATCCAATCCTATCCTCTATCCTATCCTATCCTCTATCCTATCCTATCCTTTATCCTATCCTATCCTATCCTCCATCCTATCCTATCCTCTATCGTCTCCTATCCTCTATCCTATCCAATCCCCTATCCTATCCTGTATCCTATCCTATCATCTATCTTATCCTATCCTCTATCCTATCCTATCCTCTATCCTATCCTATTCTCTATCCTATCCTCTCCTTTATCCTATCTTATCCTCTACCGTCTGCTCTATCCTATCCTATCCAATATCCTAGCCTATCCTCAATCCTATCCTATCCTCTATCCTATCCTATCCTCTATCCTATCCTTTCCTCTATCCTATCCTATCCTCTATCCTATCCAATCCTCTATCCTATCCTATCCTCTATCCTATCCTATCCTCTATCCTATCCTATCCTCTATCGTCTCCTATCCTCTATCCTATCCAATCCCCTATCCTATCCTCTATCCTATCCTATCATCTATCTTATCCTATCCTCTATCCTATCCTTTCGTAATCTCTATCTTATCGTATCATATCCTCTATCCTATCCTATTCTCTATCCTATCCTCTCCTTTATCCTATCTTATCCTCTATCGTCTGCTCTATCCTATCCTATCCAATAGCCTATCCTATCCTCAATCCTATCCTATCCTCTATCCTATCCTATCCTCTATCCTATCCTATCCTCTATCGTCTCCTATCCTCTATCCTATCCAATCCCCTATCCTATCCTCTATCCTATCCTATCATCTATCTTATCCTATCCTCTATCCTATCCTATCGTAATCTCTATCTTATCGTATCATATCCTCTATCCTATCCTATTCTCTATCCTATCCTCTCCTTTATCCTATCTTATCCTCTATCGTCTGCTCTATCCTATCCTATCCAATAGCCTATCCTATCCTCAAACCTATCCTATCCTGTATCCTATCCTATCCTCTATCCTATCCTATCCTCTATCCTATCCTATCCTCTATCCTATCCTACCCTCTATCCTATCCTATCCTCTATCCTATCCTATCCTCTATCCTATCCTCTATCCTATCCTATCCTCTATCCAATCCTATCCTCTATACTATCCTATCCTCTATCCTATCCTATCCTCTATCCTATCCTATCCTCCATCCTATCCTATCCTCTATCGTCTCCTATCCTCTATCCTATCCAATCCCCTATCCTATCCTCTATCCTATCCTATCATCTATCTTATCCTATCCTCTATCCTATCCTATCCTCTATCCTATCCTATCGTATTCTCTATCTTATCGTATCATATCCTCTATCCTATCCTATTCTCTATCCTATCCTCTCCTTTATCCTATCTTATCCTCTATCGTCTGCTCTATCCTATCATATCCAATATCCTATCCTATCCTCAATCCTATCCTATCCTCAATCCTATCCTATCCTCTATCCTAACCTCTCCTTTCTACTATCCAATCCTCTATCGAATCCTCTATCCTATCCTATCCTCTATCGTATGCAATCCTCTATCCCATCCAATCCTCTATCCTATCCTCTATTCTATCCTATACTCTATCCTATCCTATCCTCTATCCTATTCTCTATCTAATTTTATCCTCTATCCTATCCTCTC